>NW_017671954.1:13918-81525 GCF_001879085.1 Nicotiana attenuata | reverse complement strand
GGCCTCGGCTCACTCAGTCCAAATATCACAAGCCCCTCACGCTTCATAAATAGTAAGTGCTTAGCCAACAACATTGAAATATCATTTAATCTCAAAATTCAATTAAAATGGCTGAGCTTTAAAACAGTATTAGATCAACAGATGGATTCAATAATATATAAATAGTAGGAAAACGGTAAATAAGGTCCATGAAGATTCAAGTAGTCGGCATGAGCCCAAATATGCAATAGCCCAATCTTTTGATAACAAACAATTTCAGTCAATTGCGGTAAAAAATATCAACGGGCGGACAAGTCCACAATCTCCGAGTGGTAGCAACCCCCGCTCTGTTCATTAAGCACGGTTTACTCAATATAGCACTACGTTGTGCAATCCCGGGGCTTCAAACCCTCAGGACATCACTAGCTATCTACTCACTCAAGCTGACAAATTCTCTAGCTCGCTATCCCTTGCTCTCAATCGGCCTCTCGTGAAAGTCGAATCTGACCAAACCACAACGATACACAAATAGGCAAAGAACATAACCCAATCGAAAAGATGAGAAATATCAAAAAATCAGAAATTCTGCAAAAACCCGGCAGCCCCGACCCCTAAGTTCTAAACTTCCAGAATTTTACATCAACGGTTCCTTATCTCGCACGAGTCCATAATACCAAACTCCAAATCCGAGCTCCAGATGCTATCAAATCCCAATTTAAATCTCTAATTTTAAGCCTAGCTCTCAATTTTAGGCTTAATTCCGAATTTTAGGTATTCACAATATAATCCAAGTTTTAACGACCAAGATTCTACCTCAACTCGATTCCTTCTTGTATCCCTCTTCATTCTCCTCCAAAAATCTCAAAAACGAGCACGCCTATGGTGAAAATAGACCCAAATCGCGGATGAAATGAAGTTATACCTTCTGCCCAGCACATTTCGCTTCTGCGGACTTTCCGTTCTGCGGACACGTAGGCGCTTTCTGCTGCTTTCACTAACGTCCAAAACATTCCTTCCGTGGTTCCTTCGCCGCAGATGCGGGTTCCGCTTCGCGAAAAAACACCGCATTTGCGGAGCCTGCGGTGCACAACCAAAACCGCTTCTGCGTCTTCTCTTCCACCTGCATGCCCCTTCTGCGGCCCATTCGCAGAAGCGGAATACCCAGAGCAATCAGCCAAATCAAATCTCCCCAAGTCAAAACTCACGGTTAGCATCGGAATCACGAGGCTCCCCCGGACCTAACCAAAAACACCAACCTTTCCAAAAACATCATCCAAACTTTTCCAATTATTCAAACACCTCGAACAACACCAAAACCATCAATTACATCGATTCAAGCCCAGTTTTCGTCAAAACTTCCGAAACACGGCATTCGATCAGAAACCCGACCAAATCACTCCGAATGACCTGAATTTTTGCCACACATCCAATCACCCACAGCATTATTGCAACTGTCGGAATTCCATCCGACCTCAATCAAAAGCCACCTATCAACCGAATTACGCCAAAATATACCTCAGCCATTTCAAGCCTAATTTCATACACCGTGACCTCCAAAACCAAATCCGATCACGCTCCTAAAGTCAAAAATCACCTAACAAGCCAACCAAATCATAACAAAACTCCAATCCGAGCTCATTAATATACAAATAAGTCAACTCTTGTCAAGCCTTTCAAATTCAAAGCTTTCAACTGAGACATGTCTTTCAAATTCATTATCGATTTCCCGTGAAACCAAAACCAAGATCTACATTAGTCATAACACATTAACACGGGGCAAGTCATGCCCAAACTAGCGATCAAAGTCCAAAAGCTCAAAATGACCGATCGGGTCGTAATACTCCCCCCACTTTAAACACAATTGTCTCGAACGTACCTAGAGTTGTTCTAAAAGCCAAACACTCGCTGAATAACCTTACCATGACAATAACGGGGTGATCCCATGTCACCCTATCTCACATAGGTCCGACAACATCACATAGCTGAAATTTTCACAGTCCATCCTCTCTAACCATAGAACAAACTTTCACTTCTGAAACCATCATACGATCAAACTCACACCTATACTCGAATAGTCCCGAAACTGCTAATAAGCCTATGCCTCAACCTCAGGTGGCAATTGTATATATACCACATAACTCAAAACACATGCCGGATAACTTCCATTCACAGCAGCTGCCACCAACAACTCAGAATACCGATATTAAACCTCTATTAGCTAAAGGTCTCATTCAACACTTTCAGTATCTGCCAACGAATAAATGAAACCGCAATTAAACCTAACCATTCTCAGATCTAACCATTCATAGGCTATCTCTCCTCTGGAGTTACCATAGCAATTTTTTTACCAAACTCGATATTACCCGTCAAACATGCTGAAAATCGAATCCGTTTATCTAATTGATCCCCACGAATCTTTTTTGACCAAAACACACCACCCTGGTGATATGACCATCCTAATACGGCCTAAGCCACACTTTGCGTAACTACGCGCACCAATAAGCAACAGTCTTGAACATACTCGAATCAATGAAAATGACTCAATGAAGAGTTGTACCTCATGCTCACCAGTACACCACAACACAAGCTTGGAATCTGTCTCACCATCATAAATAGAACTCATTGAACCTACTCTGAAAAGTCATATTCCACGTAGCCTCGCTACAAATGCGCACTATCCACACTGCTCCAACATGAAACACCTCAAGTCACATGCTCGAAATGACACCACACACAATTTGACGTCGAACCAAAGGATCACCATATACCATGTGAACAGATTAACATACTACCACGCAAAACCGGATAGTTCCATTAACCGGATACTCCATTCACCGGAGCAAACCACCCAATTACTCTTCCCGCTCGACTTCCACTATGAATCCCAATAGAACCGCACCACATGTGCCCATAACAGCAAATCATAACGTCCTCACAACACAGAAAAAAGCACTCTTAGATCGTCCCCAGATCACTAACAAGCTCATAACGATCGAATTACCTATCCCTCCACAATACAATTCGGGTCCAAACCAAGCCGACTCAAGCTAGAACACGCATCCCGCATTGACCTTGCCAACGATAATCTCATCATCAAAGAGCTGAACTGTCCTTCCACTACTTACACTGCTTAACCGGGAGCCATACGATACAGGTGCCCGGCACCAAAGCAATGCCGAAATCCACAACCGTGCCCGACACATGTCTCCGCCCACAAGAAATGCATCCAAAAGCCCTCAGACACCGGAACTAAAGTCAATGGTAGAACACCTCTGCATTGACACCATCACGAAGGCAATTAAGAAAGCAATCTTTCCTAGCGTCCGCTGGTCTTTGATATTAAGCCACTCTCTAGACATAATTCGACGCACCTTGCACTCAACCCGTGGGTTCCGCCCCATTACGCGCAATGGCCAGAAAACCCAACTCTGAGACAACCAGTCTTCACCCCAATATCTATCCAGAATCTAAACACCAGCAAAGAGATATCCACTCGGGACTCTCAATCCCGGTTAGTGCCAACAGTGCGATACCACACAATCTAACACTACATCATAGCTTTGTATATGAGAAAAACATCTGTCGTCCACATATCATCTCCCAATTACCGTCCCGAAACATGCACACCTTTAACACCAATCATTCCACGATAATACTCTAAAATTTCCCTGTGCCCACCAAGCCAAACCCGGAATACCCACCAGTCGATCCAAACAAGAAAGTGCACCAATACTACCGAAGTATATCATTAATCACATACCCTTTTTCTGAGACATATACTCTCGGTTTCAAATCACTTCCAATTAGCAGTACCATTTCTTCTGTTTATCTAACTTACTTGTTGCCTAAATAGTTTTTATGAACTCCCTTTAGACACTGAACATGTAACTTAGAACAGTCATCTCGGTCTCTACAACATACCGCATAACCATTACCATCCAAGATACATGAAACTACTATTATCTGCCTTCCGAGCCACAGAAATCTACGCACCAACTATCAAAACTTTCCATTGATCCCCTATCTAAAAGAAATCATTAATCATCCATGCTCTCCATTCGTTAGGAAATGCACCTGCCCACATGCTCTATGAACTCGTGAGACCTATACCCTAGCTCTATACACTTGTCACGATCCCAAACCCCATTTCTGATGGCCGCCTCTCGGAAGATGAGCAGCCAACTAACCCACTGTCTTATTCAACATAATTTTAAACATAATAAACAGCTAAAATATGACTTGATAATTTAATTAGGGAATACAACCCAAACACTCCTAATAGGTGTCACAGTGACGGCGTATTATAAGAGTGTAAATCCAACTACAGCGTCTAAAGTATACAAAACCGGAATAATGAACAAAAGAGAAAGGCGTGCTGCGAACGCTCCAGTCACCTCTTAACTCCTATAACTTCCTCTGATAGCCAAAACCGCTACCGGGTGAATAAATACCTGCATCTACACACCAGGCGCAGGGATAACTGAGTTACTCCAACTCAGGATAGTAAAACAATAAATAATGGCTGAGCATGAAAACACATAAATCACAAGCCAATTCTATAATCAGGCCCGGTAAATCATTAAGGCAGTGAAACGTAAAGAATTCAAATGAAATCTCCTTTTAAAAACAGTTAAACAGGTAAAACAAAAGTAATAGTGAGGTATAATCTGCCGCCCCTCGGCCAGTATCAATCGCTCAGAACAGTATCAGTCCTCGGCTCGAGTATCAATCACTCAGCAATAGAATCAGGCCCCTCGGGCTTCACTACTCAGTCACTCAGTCATTATACAACCCTCGGCTCCTCTCAGTCATTCAGCATAGTATCAACCCCTCGGGCTCACTCTCAGTTCTCAGCATAGTATCAGCCCTCGGGCTCACTCTCAGATATATGGTACCCGCGCTCACTATGGGTGCAGATCCGGAGGCCCCGTTACGCCCAAGCATATCAAGCACCTCGTAGAGATCATTCACTGAACTCGGCCTCCCGTCCACTCGGGCATCGACGCACATCACTCAGCCACCTCGTGCATAGAAAGTTATCTCGGCCCTCGCCCTCAATATCACTCAGCATATCCTCACTATGGCCCGGGCCTTCACTCAGTCCGAAATCATGCACAAGCCCCTCACGCATCAAGTTAAACAGTTAGTGCTCAGCGGGACAACATGGGAAATATCATTTAAATCTCAAAATCAATTAAAAGGGCTGAGCTGTAAAAACAGTATTAATCAACAGATGAGTTAAAGAATATATCAAATGTGAGGAATGGTGCATAAAAGTCCCACGAAGGATTCAAGTAGTCGGCATGAACCAAAATATGGCAATAAGCCAAATCATGTTGATAACAACACATTCAGTCAATTACGCGTAAAAAAGTCAAATCGGGATCGGACCAAGTCACAATCCCCAGTAGTAAGCAACCCTGCTCGTCATTAAGCGCGTGTTTACCTTAATATAGCAACTACGTGTGCAAATTCGGGTTTCAAACCCTCAGGACATCATTACTATCATTATCACCTCAAGCGGCCCAATCTCCCTACTCGCTATGCCCTTGCCCTCTCAATCGGCTCCTCGCAAGCGAAATCTTGACCAAAAACACAGACGAATTACATCACAATAGGCTAAGGGAACATAACCCAATCGAAGAATCGAAAAATATAAAAATCACGAAAGTTGCAAAACTTGAGCGGGGCCCCCACTTCTCGAAACTCAGAAATTTTTACTCAACGGTTTCCTTATCTCGCCACGAGTCGCATACATACCAAGAACTTCCCAAATTCGAGCTCAAATGGGGCCTATCAAATCCCAATTTAAAATCTCCAATTTCCAAGCCCTAGCTCTGTCAACTTTAGCTTATTTCATGATTTCTAGGTGGATTTTACAATTAATAAGTTTTAACCAAGATTCTTACCTCAAGTCGTTCTCTTGTATCCCTCTTTCATCTCTCCAAAAATCTCAGAAAACGAGCCCTGCATGGGTGAAAATAGACCCAATCGGCGGAATGAAATGAAGTTATAACCTTCGACCCAGCACATTTCGCTTCTGCGGAGAACTTTTCTGCTTCGCGGGCCCGGCTTTCATGCGGACCACGTGTCGCTTTCTGCGGGTTCCCACTAACGTCCAAAACTCCGTCTTCTGCGCCTTCGCTCGCAGATTGCGGTTCCTTTTGCGGAAAAACCACCGCATCAGCGGAGCTGCTCACCAACCAAAAACCGTGTTGTTCTGCGGTCTTCTTCTTCGCACCTGCTATGCCGCTTCTGCAGTCCATTTCACAGAAGCGGATAATACCCAGAAGCAACGCAAATGAAATTCTTCCAAGTCCAAAACCTCGCTTTAGCCATCCGGAATCACCCGAGCCCGGACCTCAACCAAAAACACAACACATTCCAAACATCATCCAAACTTGTTTCAATTATCAAAACACTCGAACAACACCAAAACCATCAAATTACATCGAATCAGCCAAGTTCTTCCAAAAAACTTCCGAAAAACGCATTCGATCAAAAACCCGGCCAAATCACCTCGAAATGACCTAAAATTTTGCACACACATCCCAAATCCACCCAACGACTCAAATTCCATTCCACCCCTGCGGATCAAAATCTCACCTATCAACCGGAATTCCCAAAATACTTAACTTCGCCAATTCAAAGCCTAATCTACACCGGACTCCAAAACCAAATTCTGATTCACGCTCCTAATCATAAATCACTAACGAAGCCAACCTAAATCATAAAAATTCCTATCCAGTCATATACAAATAAGTCAAATTCTGTCAAACTTTTCAAATTCAAACTGTCAATGAGACATTGTTCTTCAAATTTATATCGACTCCATGAGAACCAACCAACGAATCTACATTAGTCAATACACATTACACGGGGCAATTCATGCCGGAGGAACTGGGCAACAAAGCTGTTATGAAACTCGATCCGTCGTTCACGTGAGTTACTCGCCCCGGTTTCCCCCATTTTCTATTTGTTTATGCTTCATTATCAGTGTTGGGTTTTAACGAGTTGATTTGGATTATTCTAGAAGGAAATGAACACTTAGTCTCTTTAAGGAAGGTTTGTTTTGAAAAGTCAACGGACGTTGACTTCTGTGTTAGAGCTCGGATATGAATTCGATGATTGGTTAGCTTCGGGGATGATTGTTGACTTAGGAGTGTGATTGGAAAGTAATTTTGGAGTCCGGTGTTAGATTAGGCTTGAATTGCGGAGTTAGTATTTTTGCGAATTCGGTTATAGGTGAGATTTGATCCGAGGATCCGGAATGAATTCCGAGAGTTGTGTAGCTTCGTTAGTTATTGGGATGTGCGTGCAAAAATTTATAGGTCATTCGGATGGTGATTTTGGAGGTCTCTGGATTCGAATACGTAGCTTTCCGGAAATTTTTAGAGAACTTAGCTTGAATTACGATGTAATTGATGTTTTTGTGTAATTGATGTGTTTTGATGATTGAACAGTTTGAATAACTTTGTAGGATGCATTTGGTATTTTTGGTGAGGTCCCGGGGCCTCGGGTGATTCGGATGGTAAAGCGGAGAGTTTGGAATTTTTGCATGTTACTAAGTCTGCTGCAACTGTTGTTTTCGCTCTGCGAATCTGAACCGCCAGAACGGTCTTCGCTTGTGCGAAGATTGGACCGCAAGAAGCGGGTTTGGGACCCTGGAGCGTGATTCCGCAGAAAGGCGGTTGGGAAGCCGCATCTGCGAGAGCCGCAGATCCGGGATTTAAGTCGCAGGAAAAAAAAGCGGGTTTTTTGTTATGGGAATTTGCGCAGAAGCGGAAGGAGACCCGCAGAAGAACGACATTTTGACCGCAGAAGCAGGTTTCTGCTGAGCAGAAATATTTAATTCATCTTCGCGAAATTTTGAGAAAAGTAACATATTTCACTTCGGACTTGGAGAGTTTTTGGGCGATTTTGAAAAAGGTTTCAAGGGCTTTGATCAGTGTATGAACTCTTGGACTTAAAAACTTGATTCTATGGTGTAAATTACATGGATTAGAGCTCGGAAACTTAAGAAATAAAGGTTAAAATGGAGGTTAGGGCTTGAACTTAAAGAGCAAAAATTGTTTTTGAGGTGTCAATTGGCTCCGATTTTGTGTTTTTCATATGTATAGACTCGTGGCGAATAAGAACCCGTTGGTGTAAGAATTTTGAGTTCTCGAGGAGTGCCTGGGCGCTCGGGTTTTGCAATTTCGGATTTTTAATATTTTTCGATTGTTTTCGATTGGGATTGTTCCTTTGGCATATTGTGACGTATTCGTTGTGGTTTTGGTCAGATTCAACCGCGCGTGGAGGCGATTTTGGGGGCAAGGGCATCGCGAGCTAGAGATTTGCCGGTTCGAGTGAGTAATGATTGTAAATATATTCGAGGGTGAAACCCCGGATGCACATCATAGTGCTTGTTGAGGTGACTTGCACGCCGAATAGCGAGGCGTGCCTGGGTAGAGCACCGTTGGGATTATGACTTAGTCCATCCCGATTAATGATTTAACAGTATTTGATTTAAATCAGTTTGCTATCATCATTATTTGGGTGAATGCCATATTTGCTTCGTGCCAACTATTTGAACCCTTCGGGATTGTTGTTGATTAATTACGTCACTGATTTAATTATATTATTTGAACTCAGTCATGTTATTTCCTACTGTTTTCAAAATCAGCCATGTTCACTCAGTTTTAATACTCAAATGATATTTAAATGATGTTTTGGGCTGAGAAACATTGTTTATTTTTGCCCGAGTGGCTTATGTGTTTTGTTGCTGAGTAAGGCCGAGGCCTGTATTGTGAGGAACTTATGGATCGGGCTGCGCGTTGCAACAGTGTTATAATACTATATGAGGCTGAGGGCTAGTTATATCCACGAGTGGCTTGATATTGCGCTTGGGCGTAAGGGGCCCTCCCGGAGTCTGCACACCCCCAGTGAGCGCCGGTCGACGCATAAATGGAGCTGGGCTGCACTCGCCCGTCAGCGATTCAGTGGAGCGGCTGCACGCCGCAGCGTACCGGTACTATTTGATGTTTACCTTATTTCATTGTCGGCCATTATATGCTGTTTGTGCTACTTCTTGCAATATTTACCTGTTGCTCTGGTATTATCTGATACCGAGTGTGGTTGCCCGAGAGGCGGACTTCTGTGCTTATCTGCACTTTGTTTTCATCCAATTGCATAATGTTGAAAAAGTCATTTTAAAAAGAGGTTTTAAACATGAGCTAAGATATTTCTAATGTTTTTACAGCTTCACTGCTTTCTCTCAAAGGGTTTTTCACTGTCCCTATATAGCATGATGGTTTGCTTTACGTGATTTCTTACTGCTCAGTTGTTATTTACCCTTATTACTCACTGAGTTGGAGTACTCACTTTACTCCCTGCACCTCGCGTGCAGATGCAGGTATTTGTTCACCCGGTAGCGGGTTTTGGCTGATCAGAAGCAGAGCTATAGGAGTAGCGAGGTGACTGCCTGCGTTCGCAGCACCATTTTTCTCTCTTTTGGTTCATTATTCCGGCTTTGTATATTTTAGGTCTTGTAGTTGTATTTATACTCTGATAGATGCTCGTGACTTGTGACACCCCGATTTGGGTTTTATTCTGCACTTATTAAAGAGATCTTTTA
This sequence comes from Nicotiana attenuata, assembly GCF_001879085.1. Taxonomy (NCBI): domain Eukaryota; kingdom Viridiplantae; phylum Streptophyta; class Magnoliopsida; order Solanales; family Solanaceae; genus Nicotiana; species Nicotiana attenuata. The sequence goes on along the minus strand of NW_017671954.1, from coordinate 71,930 downwards.
ATAGACTGTGGTTACTTAATCATATTAAAGCTGCTTATTAATGTTAACTATTCTAAAAAGATAAGTTGGATTAGTTGGTTGGCCTCGTCTTCATGAGAGGCACCATCACGACCGGGTCCGGGTTTAGGGTCGTGACAAGTTGGTATCAGAGCCTAGGTTACTAGGTCTCACGAGTCATGAGCAGGTTTAGTAGAGTCTCACAGATCGGTATGGAGACGTCTGTATTTATCCTCGAGAGGCTGCAGAACCTTTAGGAAAACTTCACATTCTTGAATTCTTATCGTGCGTCCTTGATTCAGCTTGAAAAGAAACTCTTGAAATTCCTTCCACGCATTTGTATGCGCGCATGAGCGCTCAGTATCAGATGTGCCTTGATGGCTTGTGATTCCCCGATCGAGGGGCAAGACGTAATCTCTGTGAGTTTGCTGTTGGGCAAGTCTTGAGGACTTGAGGCCGGATCCTTCCCTATGGCTTGAGCACCGAGGTGCTGATTGTGTGAACAAGTGTTTTGAACTTATATGTTCGGTATTGCCCCTATTTGTGGGAGTGACGGCTGGTTAGCTACGTGGTGAGTATGTTAGTGCTGCAAGGTGCATCTATGTGACTTGGAGGTGATGAGGAAGTCCTATTGGATGATAGAAGAACTATTAGGTGTTTGAATTCCATTGCGATTCGAGGTATAGCCTGAGTTATGGGCGCGTGAAGAGTCTTTTCATGTTTCCAGTTGAGAGTGAAGTAATGTATGAGTTCAGACTCAGGAAGACTAAGTGACTGTGTAATGTGTATGACGGTGGAAGGTATGCGGAAATGTCATATTGAGGCGAAGCAAACGGGTTATCTCCTGCGGAGTGTTCTGAAGTGGTGTAATCCTTATGTGTATATTAGAAGATCTCATGTGTAATTGAAAAGTGCGTGTTGAAATTTGAAATTTTGGGTCGCTTAAGAGAGTGGGCTTCACTGTTACAGGGATGAATGCGAGTTTGCAAAAGATTTACAGTATTAGATGATCTGTGTTTTCACAAGCTTACGAAGGATTTGAGTCTAATCTCACTATGGTATTGTGGCATCAATAGGGTATAAGTGTTATGAGTTGTTGAAGGTATTCTGATCTATGGCTTCGAGCCAAGTGGGGGAGATTGCTAATGATTAGCTGATTGCTCGGTTATGTGTTATGTTGGTTCCGATGTGAGGCGTACGAGAATCAGTTCTGGTTGCGGAGATTGAGCCCGAGGATGGCTCGAGTAAAAGGAAATTTTTTACTAAGGATAGGTTATGTGCTGCAGTATCAGAAGTGCTAATGAGGCGCTGGTTGTTCGGTTCTGTTGATCGGGTTAAGCGCAGTATGAATAGAGTGAATAACTCTTGAAAATGATTCTAATGCGTTCAAGATGCTTCATGTAGCAATTGGAAATCTCAAAGTCGTATGTGTGGTTGGAAGCCGAGTTTTCAATGGAAGAGTTCAAGACTTGTGGTATTTCTATGTTAATTATGGGATTCTATGTATTAGTATCAGGAAGATAAAGGTAGCGGACCTAGATTCACAGGAAGTTCTTCAGAGTAAAGCATCCTGGAATGTGGTGTTTCTGGGAATATTTGAGAGAGTATTCAGCGGCTTGTGGGTCTTAGACGGTGTGGTCTTATGCTTGGGTCTCGTGTGGTGAGCCTGGGTTGAGGAATTGTAGTGCTACAGCAAGAGGAGATACCATGTTGAAAATGAATCAGAAGAAAACGTAGATAGATGAAGTAGCTTGATAGTAGACCGAATTGGTGTGGAAATGATATGATTAATTCTTTGTATGTGTTCGAGGTAATGAGTTTTTACAGGTATTCTGCAGCACTGCTCTTGGGTTTTGATTGCTTGCTTAGCTTGGTCTAGTTAGAAGGATTCAGTCTTGGCAGTTTAACTTGTGCAAACGGAATTGGGAGAGTTCTTGTTGATTTCGACTGTGGTTGGAGAGGTGCATTTTCTACGAATGTCGGAGGCATGGGATGTGTAATGATTTTTCTTCTAAATGGGATCAATGGAAGTAATTGGCTAAATGAGTTACAGTTCAGTTCTGAAAGGAAGTTCATAAAACTCTTAGGCAACGGGCAGCCTCAGATAATCAAGGAAATGGTACTGCTAATTGGAAGTGATTTGACAGGAGTATATGTTTCAGAAAAAAAAAGGGTAATGTGATTAAACTGATAATACTTTGGTAGTATTGCGGAATTTTCTTGTTGGATCAACTAGTGGTATTCGGGTTTGCTTGGCGGCACAGGAAATTTTAAAGTATCTATCATGGAGTGATGGGGTATTTAAGGTGTGGTTCGGACAGCAAAAATTGGGATCAGGTATGATGATTCGGGATATATGGAGTTGGAGACTAGGAGTTCTCATGTACAGTCTATGTCGTGGTTGTGGATCGTGTGTATTCGGCACCGTTTAGCGGCAATCGGGATTTGGATGCTCGAGTGGATCTTTATTTGCTGGTATGTTAGATTTTGGATGTGATGTTGAAATTCAGACTGGTTGTCTTAGTGATAGGTGATGCTGAACTATTGCGCTATGGGTTACGCCGGAAATACCACGGGTTGAGTGGCGAGGTGCATTGGATTATGTTCTTGCAGAGTGGTTTATATTTTAAAGACCCAGCGGACGGCTGGGAAGGATTGCTTTTCTTAATTGGGCCTTCGTGATGGATGTCAGTGCAGAGGTTTCTACCAATGATTCAGTTCCGGTGTTGAGGGACTTTCAGATGCGTTTCTTGTGGCCGGGCATGTCGCCAGGCGGGGATGTGGATTTCGGTATTGATATGGTGCCGGGAACCGTATCGTATGGCTTCGGTAGGAGTTGTAGTAGTGGAAGGAGAAGCTTCAGGCTTCCTTGATAATGAGTTCGTTGGCAAGCCAATGTGGATGCGTGTTCTAACTTGAGTCGGCTTGGTTGGCCCCGAATTATATTGTTAAGGGATAGGTTGATCCGACCGTTATTGAGCTTACTAGTGATCTGGGAGATCTATGAGCTGCTTTTCGGTGTTGTGAGACGTTATGATTTGTTAGTTATGGGCACATGTGGTGCGGTTCTATTGGGGATTCATAGTGAGAGTCAAGCGGGAAGAGTAATTGGGTGCTGCTCGGTAAATGGAATATTGGTTATGACCTATCGGGTTACGTGGCGTATGTTGTTTGTTTCACCATGGGTGTAATGAATTGCTTTGGTTCCAGACATCAAATTGTGCGTGGCTGTCAATTTTGAGCACAGTGACTTGAGGTGTTTCATGTGTAGCAGTGTTTGGATAGGATCGCGCATTGTAGCGAGGCCACGTGGAGATATGACCTTTCGGGGTAGATTCAGGTGTTCTATTTCTACGATGTGAGACGGGGTCTCAGCCTTTTGTTGTGATGGTACTGATGAGCTTGAGGTACAGCTCCCTCGTTTGAGTCATTTTTCATGATTTGAGTATGTTCAGACCGTTTCTTATTGGCGCGCGTATTATGCAAGTTGTGGCTTAGGCCTGTATTGAGGTGTAATATCACCAGAGTGGTGTGTTGGATTCGAGGTGAGCGTTGGGGTCACTAATGAATACGAACGAATTTGATTTCAGCTTGTTGGAAGGATAATATCGAGGTTCGGCTCGGAATCTGCTGTGGTATTAGTCAAAAGGGAAGTGGCTTCATGAATGGTTGATCTGAGAAAATGGTTACGGTTTATTGCGTGTTTCATTTATCGTTGGCAGTATATGAAAGTGTTGGAATAAGCCCTAGTTGATAAGAGGTTTTCTACCGGTATTCGGGTGTTGTGGGCAACTGCTGTGAATAGAGGTTATCGTTTCGAGTGTTTGGGTTATGTAGTATATCATATGATTGCACCTGAGGTTGCAGGTATGGGTTATTACAGCTGGTTCGGGCTTATTCTGAGTATAGATGTGAGGTTCTGATCTTGTGTATGATTTCGGAAAGTGCAATGTGGTTCTATGGTTTATGGACTAGATAGATTGTGAAATTTCAGCTATGTTGTGTAATCGGACCTATGCGAGATAGGGTGACGTGGGATCACCCCTGGTATATGCTTGGTAAGGTCATTCAGCTATTGGTTGGCTTCTAGGACAACTCTGGGTACGCTCGAGGACGAGCGTTTGTTTAAGTTGGGGAGGATGTGACGACCCGACCCGTCGTCACGTGAGTTACCGCCCCGTTTCCCCCATTTTCTATTTGTTTATGCTTCATTATCAGTGTTGGGTGTGAACGAGTTGATTTGGATTGATTCTAGAAGGAAATGAGACACTTAGTCTCTTTAAGGAAGGTTTGTTTTGGAAAAGTCAATCGGACGTTGACTTCTGTGTTAGAGGGCTCGGATATGAATTCCGATGATTTGGTTAGCTTCGGGGGATGATTTGTGACTTAGGAGTGTGATTGGAAGTAATTTTGGAGGTCCGGTGTAGAATTAGGCTTGAATTGGCGGAGTTAGTATTTTGGCGAATTCCGGTTGATAGGTGAGATTTTGATCCGAGGATCGGAATGAAATTCCGAGAGTTGCTGTAGCTTCGTTATGTGATTTGGGATGTGCGTGCAAAATTTTAGGTCATTCGGAGGTGATTTGGTAGGGTTTCTGGTCGAATACGTGTTTCGGAAGTTTTAGAAGAACTTAGGCTTGAATTCGATGTAATTTGATGGTTTTGGTGTTAATTGATGTATTTTGATGATTGGAACAAGTTTGAATAATGTTGTAGGATGCATTGGTATTTTTGGTTGAGGTCCCGGGGGCCTCGGGGTGAGTTCGGATGGTTAAACGGAGAGTTTTGGAATTTTTGCATGTTGCTAAGTCTGCTGCAACTGGTGTTTTCGCTTCTGCGAAGCTTGAACCGCAGAAGCGGTCTCGCTTGTGCGAAGATTGGACCGCAGAAGCGGTGTTGGGACCTGGGCGCTGATTCCGCAGAAGCGGTTGGGGAAGCCGCATCTGCGAAGCCGCAGATCCGGGATTTAAGTCGCAGAAGCGGGTTTTTTGGATTATGGGAATTTCCGCAGAAGCGGAAGGAGACCGCAGAAGCGGAAGTCGCAGAAGCGACATTTTGACCGCAGAAGCGGTTTCTGCTGGACAGAAATATTTAATTCATCTTCGCGAAATTTTGAGAAAAGTAACATATTTCACTTCGGACTTGGAGAGTTTTTGGGCGATTTTGAAGAGGGTTTCAAGGTCTTTGATCAGGTATGAACTCTTGGACTTAAAAACATGATTCTATGGTGTAAATACATGGATTAGAGCTGGAAACTTAAGAAATTAAAGGTCAAAAATGGAGGTTAGGGCTTGAACTTAAGAGAGCAAAAATTGGATTTTGAGGGTGTCAATTGGACTCCGATTTTGGTGTTTTTCATATGTATAGACTCGTGGCGAGATAAGGAACCCGTTGGTGTAAGAATTTCTGAGTTTCGAGGAGTGGGCCCGGGGCTCGGGTTTTGCCAATTTCGGGATTTTTAATATTTTTCGATTGTTTTCGATTGGGTATTGTTCCTTTGGCATATTGTGACGTATTCGTTGTGGTTTTGGTCAGATTCAACGCGCGTGGAGGCTGATTTGAGGGGCAAGGGCGTCGCGAGCTAGAGATTTTGCCGGTTCGAGGTGAGTAATGATTGTAAATGATATTCTGAGGGTGAAACCCCGGATTGCACATCATAGTGCTATGTTGAGGTGACTTGCACGCCGAATAGCGAGCGTGGGGTAGAGCACCGTTGGGGATTATGACTTAGTCCATCCCGATTAATGATTTTACCACGTATTTGATTGAAATCAGTTTGCTATCATCATTATTTGGGCTGAATGCCATATTTGGGCTTCGTGCCAACTATTTGAACCCTTCGGGGATTGTTGTTGATAATTACTCACTGATTTAATTATATATATTTGAACTCAGTCATGTTATTTCCTACTGTTTTCAAAACTCAGCCATGTTCACTCAGTTTTAATACTCAAATGATATTTAAATGATGTTTTGGGCTGAGAAACACTTGTTTATTGTTGCCCGAGTGGCTTATGTGATTTTGTTGACTGAGTAAGGCCGAGGGCCTGTATTGTGAGGATGCTTATGGATCGGGCTGCGCGGTGCAACAGTGTTATACTGATACTGATATGAGGCTGAGGGCCTAGTTTGATGCCACGAGATGGCTTGATATTGCGCTTGGGCCGTAAGGGGCCCCTCCCGGAGTCTGCACACCCCCAGTGAGCGCCGTCGACGATAAACGGAGCGGGCTGCACGCCGTAGCGATATGTGGAGCGGGCTGCACGCCGCAGCGGTACCGGTACTATTTGATGTGTTTACCTTATTTCATTGTCTGCCATTATATGCTGTTTGTGCTACTTCTTGCAATATTTACCTGTTGCTCTGGTATTATCTGATAACCGAGTGTGGTGCCCGAGAGGCGGACTTCTGTGCTTATCTGCACTATTTGTTTTGCATCCAATTGCATAATTGTTGAAAAAGTCATTTTCAAAAGAGGTTTTAAACTGAGCTAAGATATTTCTAAAGTTTTTACAGCTTCACTGCTTTCTTTCAAAGGGTTTTTCAATGTCCCTATATAACATGATGGTTTGCTTTACGTGATTTCTTACTGCTCAGTTGTTATTTACCCTTATTACTCACTGAGTTGGAGTACTCACTTTACTCCCTGCACCTCGCGTGCAGATGCAGGTATTTGTTCGCCCGGTAGCGGGTTTTGGCTGATCAGAAGCAGAGCTATAGGAGTAGCGAGGTGACTGCCTGCGTTCGCAGCACCATTTTTCTCTCTTTTGGTTCATTATTCCGGCTTTGTATATTTTAGGTTCGCGTGCAGATGCAGGTATTTGTTCGCCCGGTAGCGGGTTTTGGCTGATCAGAAGCAGAGCTATAGGAGTAGCGAGGTGACTGCCTGCGTTCGCAGCACCATTTTTCTCTCTTTTGGTTCATTATTCCGGCTTTGTATATTTTAGGTCTTGTAGTTGTATTTATACTCTGATAGATGCTCGTGACTTGTGACACCCCGGTTTGGGTTTTATTCTGCACTTATTAAAGAGATCTTTTAATAGACTGTGGTTACTTAATCATATTAAAGCTGCTTATTAATGTTAACTATTCTAAAAAGATAAGTTGGATTAGTTGGTTGGCCTCGTCTTCGCGAGAGGCGCCATCACGACCGGGTCCGGGTTTAGGGTCGTAACAAAAGCGCAAAAGCTCAAAACGACCGGTCGGATCGTTACATATACACAAAACAAAAAGGAATAAAAATATATTTCTTGCTACAAAGTTCATCCAGTTGTCTATATGACTTCGTACGCTGCGTATGCACCAAAAACTTATATAAATTTTAAAAAATGCTAATTGACTTTTAAACTCTTTAAATAAAGATTACATTAAACGAAAAGTTATAAAGTTTTTATTGTCTGAGCAATATTTTAGAACTTTGAAACCAATTAAAATTTTGGTTATTATCCTTATTTGAACTATGTTAGAAGCCCTAATTAATTTTAAAATTAATTAAAATTTAATCTTATGAGCTCTTTTTTATTTGAGCTATATAACACAACTCTAACATCTTTCATACTATTACTATTTAATATTTCAAAATTAATCAAATTTTATTCATATAAATTTTTTTTGAACTATGTAGGAAATTCAAATATTTAAGACTTTAAAATTAATTAATTATAATTAAATATTAATTAATTTTAAGTTCAAAAATATTAAGATCTTAGATACAATATATTGATTTTAAGGAAATTACCTCAATATTCATAATCATTATTCTCTTTAACTCAAAATAAAATTCTAAAAATACTTCCAAAATTATAAAAAAAGCATGTTAGGTGTACATAGTATAATAATATATTTATAAATTTTAAAGTTATACTTATTAAGATTGGGTATACGCGCGTATCCTAATATTAGTTAAAAGACAATATTCAAAAGACAGTTAGTTTAATTTACTTGGTACTTGGTAGTAGTATTTTATCGGGTAATGTAGAACTAAAACTAAGATAGTGTATCTTTTGTTAATGAAAGGATATAGGAGAAAAACGTGGTAAAAGTTATGTAAGATTTTCTTCTATGTTAGCTAGAAATATGGAGATAAAAATTAATTAAAAAGTATAATAAAAAAATAAAAAAAATAAAACTACTTAAATTGAGATAGCCTATGATTATTTATACTTTGGAGTAAGTTAAAATATAAAATAAAACTAAAATTTACTTAAGATGTTAAAGATTTATTGAGTTTAAAATTAAAGAATTCAAGCAGCAAAATAAGATCTTACATAAAGTATACAAATTATTTATAAGTTAAGAAAAAAAAATCAGTAAAAACTATTTTAATAACAACAATAATAAAGTCATATTAATATTGATAAATCGGGTAAACAAATATTTTATACGTAAAATATTACAACGTTTAGATATAATGTGTTCTAATAATTAAGAAAATATTTATGTATGATTAATATTTGAATTGAGTGCAGTTAGTTTAAGTTTGAAAGCATAACATAAATTTTTGAAAATACGGTCCAATTTAGAAAATAGAATGATAAAAATTATTTGAATTTGAGATGAGAAAGTTATTTAATTTTTATCTATATTATATTAGAATGAGTGTGGTAGAAATAGATATTAAATTCAAACAAGCTAATAAAAATCCACATGACAGTGTAATAATATTAGGAATTGAATAATATAATAAATAGAGAAAAAATAAAAATTCAGATTTTTTATCATAGAGAAAAAGGGTAAAAACTAACTTAAATTTGAGATGAGAAGGTTTTTTATATTGTAATAAGAAAAGTCATAATATGGATAAGTCCACGTAACTCAAGGCTAATAGATAAAATCAAAAACTAATATTGAATAATAAAAATAAATTAGAGATAATGTGAGGATATTTATAATCATACGTTTAGAAAATAAAATAAAGTAAATATACAATACTTAAAAATATTATTAAAAATTAAATAATTTAAAATTTTCAAGCAATATTTTTTTAAAAAAAATAAATATTAATTTTATGATTAAAAATATATTTATCTATATTATATTAAAGAATAGTAGTTGATAATGATATTAAATAAAGTTACAAGTTAATGAAAAGTCACATAACGTAATAAGACTATATATTAGATTAAAAAAATAGCAAAATTACGTTAAATTATTAAAAATTTACTATTAGATATGAAAGGGAAAGACTATTTGAATTTGAGATTAGAAAGTTCTTAAAAGCCAAATTTGTATCAATAGATTACAAAATAAATGCACGTAATACTAAAAATAATTATAAGAAAATTCAATAGATTTGAAACATTATAAAAGAACTTATATATTAATTTTTAGACTATTTCAAAGTTATATTTAAAATAAAATATGATATATATGTTCCCGATAAGGAACTATCAAATATAAGAAAAGTATCATACTTAAGTTTGAATTTTTAATTGAATAGAAATTGAAGTTCTGTTTATTTTGAGAATAGGTAAAAAGAAATATGTATAAAGAGGAAAATAGAGATAGTGTGAGGATACTTATATTTTTAAATATATTAAAATAAATAAATTAAATTATTAAATAAGTCAAAAATATTATTAATAGATTTAAATGAAGAAAGAGATCCGATTAAGTAGATAATACTCTAAAAATACATTAAATTTCAAGAATAATTTTTTTTTACATTTATTGATGTTTATTAAAAGGGCAATAAACAAGATTAATAAAAGATCACATTATAGTATAACAATATTAAGTAATAAATAATGCAAAAATTATAAGCAAGGAACAAAAAAGAGAAAAAAATTATGTCTAAAATGTAGAAGGATAAGAATATTTCAATTTGAGATGAAAAATAAAGTGGTAGTAAGAATTTTGCTAAAATAATATAATTTAATGTGCTCAACTAAGACAGATCTCAATGTTACATGTATAGTATTCTTTAATATTGACCGTAAAATATAATACAAGTATCAAAATAAAGGGGTTAGGTTATTACAGATATAGAAAAAGAAAATAAATTATCCATTATGAGATATGAAAAATGATTTCATGTCCTGCTTCTTAAGTAATATCAAATAATTATTTATAATTTATACATAAAAGGTTTAATTTAAGGTAATTTGCACATAATTTAAATAACCCAAATCATAATTTGATATGATTTATCTCCGAGTATCACGCGGGTACTAATACTAATACTAGTTAAAGACAATATTCAAAAGACAGTTAGTTTTAATTTATATTCCAGGTAAACGTTAATTCATTGCTACTTGGTAGTAGCATTTTATCGGGTAATGTAGAACTAAAACTACGCTAGTGTATCTTTTGTTAATGAAAGGATATGGGAGAAAAACGTGGTAAAAGGATGTTGGTGTTTTTTCTTTCTTCTTGATAATTTATACAAAGTAAAAGTATAATTGATTTTGAAGTTCTAAATATTAGAATTTTATATTTAGTTTAAATAAGCAAGGATTTTATACACAAAATATAAATAATTTTAAGTCCCGAATATTAGGAAAATAATTTAAATGACTATTTTATCTAGTTTAAATTAATTTTTAAAGGGTATAGAAGGCGAATGTCACGACCCAATTTCTCCTATAGATCGTGATGACGCCCAATATTGCCGCTAGGCAAGCCAACAGTGAATTAATCATACGATTCCTCTTTTTAATAAATTTCCAAGTAGTTGAATTCCATTTATTAAGAAAATAAGGGGGTAAACAATTTATAGAAGTAAAACAAAGGCTAATGAGTGAGTAAATGCAGTGAAATAAATACTCCAAAACCATGAAGTCTACTAGTGTGTGTGTTCCAAGATCTAGTGTCATAAGTGTATAAGTAGAATATACAAAACTCTAACTACTGTCTGAAATAAAGTAGACAGAAACTAAATGCAAAAGAGAGACTCCGGGTGCAGCAGAACGGCACAGGAAGCAGCCCACCACTAGGCCTCGAGGTATCAATAGTATGTGCCGGTATGACTTCCAGATTCACCTACCTTAGATCCTACACGATTAGTGCAGAAGTGTAGCGTGAGTACATAAATAACATGTACCTAGTAAGTATCCAGTCTAACCTCAAAGAAGTAGTGACGAGGGGTCGACTTCGACACTTACTACCGGCTAATAATAAAATACAGAAATTCTAGTGGGCATGGGGTACATAAATTATAACAAATAATAATAGCATAATAACTACTTCTAACAATTTCAGGCCATTAAATAAATTATAACCTCTTAAGTCATAAAAGTAATATCAAGTGTACTTGGGCTCCAAATATTATCACGCACGATTTATGTTGTGGTCGTACGACCCGATCCAGAATAATGTGTATACTGCAGAGGGTCGAGGGCACGAATCATAGATACATATATTCTACTGTCGAGGCGTCCGACCCCCTCCACAAGAAGAGAGGATATTCTATGGACATACGATTTAAAAGTTATTACAAGGCTAATACACAAGGGAACAAAATTTCTATCAACTGTCAAGTAACCCGGCAAAATTCAAGTAAGTGAAATTCGGTCTTTTACAATTCCTTTATCAAGTTTCAATATAATTTACGCACTTTAATTAACAAGTAGGGTGCAAACATTTCAAGCATTTCATGATTTGGGTCCTAAACTACCCGGACATAAGCATAATCAGTAGCTACACGCGGACTCTCGTCACCTCGTGCCTACGTAGCCCCCACAATTAGAAGCAAATAGTAATTTAAATCACCTATGGGGTAAATTCCCTTACAATGTTAGGCAAGAGACTTACCTTGTCTAAAAGCTTACTTTCCGGCTCACAAATTTGTTCTAAAGCCTCAACTCGATGCCGAACAATCCGAAACTAGTCAAATGTTACATAAAGTAATCAATACATGTTCAAAAGTTCATAATTTAACTATTAGAGTAATTACCCGACCCAAATTAGAAGATTCCTAAAATTTACCCCCGGGCACACGTGCCCAGATTTCGGAAATTTTTCAAAAATAAATGTTACCCACAAACTCACCAACTCAAATATATAATTTTCACCCAATCCCATAATCTTTTTCGTGGTTAAATCCCATTTTTATCAAAACCTAAAATTTTCAACTAAACCCATAATTTTCACAAGTTTTCATGTTAAAATCTACTCATAATCTATGTATTTAACTTGCATTGGATAGAGATTACTTACCCTCAATAGCTAGGCAAAAGCCCTCTCTCTAAGAAGCTCCAAAAATCGCCCAAGAAGTGAAATGAATGAACCAAAATGGCCTAAGTCTCGACACTAAAAGACCTCACTGCCTCCAGCGATTTCGCATGTACGGACCTTGGGTCGCACATGCGGCACTGCTTCTGCGGACAAAGGTCCGCTTCTACGGAACGCCCAAGCCCAGCAGTGGGCGCACCTACGGAAACGGCATCGCACCTGCGATCCCGCTTCTGCGGCTCGCCTCTCGCATCTGTAACCCAAGCCTGGCCGACCCTCTTCGCACCTGCGGCCCATCCCTCGCAGAAGGGAGCGTGCTTCCACGGAAATCCCTCCGCTTCTGCGGGCCACAACCAACTTGCTCAACACCGCTTCTGCGGCCACGTTCTCGCACCTGCGGTTAGCTCCTCGCAGGTGCGATTACACCAGAAGCTCTACTGCTTCAGCCATTCCTTCAAGTCCAAACTTGATCCGCGCATAGTTTGAATAGCACCCGAGGCCCCCGGGGCCTCGCCTAAACAAACCAACAAGTTCGTAAGCATAAGACGGACTCACTCGAATCCTCGGAACGCATAAAACAACATCAAAACGAAGAATTACACTCCAAACCAATTCGAATCAACTTATGAACTTCAAGTTCTTCCAATTTACTCCGAACGTGCTAAATCATACTTAAACTACTCGGAATGATACCAAATTTTGCGTGAAAGTTTAAATCATTATACAGAACTATTCCCAAGCTCGGAATCCCAAACAGACCTCGATAACACCAAAACCTACTCCAAACCAAATATAAAGAACTTTAAAACCTCCAATGTGCCAACTTTCAATATTAAGCGCCGAAACGCTCCCGGGTCATCCATAACCCGATCCGAACATGTGCCCCAGTCCAAAATTATCATACGAACTTATTGGGATCGTCAAATCCCGACTTAGAGGTCGTTTACTCAAAATATTGACTCAAGTCAAACTTAGCCCTTTTTAGCCAACATTAAAAAACCAAGTGTTCCAATTTCAACTCGAACCCTTCCAAACCCGAACTAACCATCCCCGCAAGTCATAAAATAGTAAAAGCACATATGAGGTGTCTTATTTAGGGTAATGGAGATCTAGAAAGCAAAATGACCGGTCGGGTCGTTACAACAAATAATATTTCGCTAAGTGCATTCGTGCTTTTAATATATTATCCATATTATTATAAAAGCATGAATACAATGTCGGTTTATAAAAATAACCTTATAATATTAAGCATAATAACTTATAATAAAAGGACATAATCGGAATTCTAGATATTAGCCTTATAATCCTATTAGTTTTAGGACAATACACATTAGGAAATCCTACATGATTACCTTTAGGAATCCTATTAGTATAATTACTTTCGGGCGGTCTAATTCATATAAAATTGAACAAGTAAATATCTGTAGTCATGTAATCATATTACTTTTAGGATATACTTCTTAAAAATTTCTTACTAATTTAATTCGAAAACGTATTGTAATGTCCTATTACTAATTTAATTTGAGAATGTATTATATTGTCCAAATCTATTTAGAAAAAGGAGAGTCTATTTTATTATAAAAGCATACATACAATATTAATATACCAAAATAGCCCTAAAATATTAACCGGAAGAACTCATAGGGAAAGGACATAACTGCAATAACCTGTTTTTTGGACTACAATACCTTTTTTTACTAATTTTTAACATTTAAAATTTTAAAATTAATAAATTTTGTCTATTAGATTCTTATTAAAAATATGTAGGAAAAATCAATTTCATAAGAATCCTCTGTTTGGCAATACATTACCACTCCATAATATTCAATACCAAAAAATAATATTAAATAGACTGCATAAAGAGTTAAAATTGAGAAAAAATGCCCCACGATAATATATTTTTATATTATACTTGAACTATTTTCATACAAGTAAAATTCTTATTTAAGCTAAAAAAAATCTTAGGATGCATAAATTTATTCCATAAAAGAGCATTAAAACACGAAGTAAAAAAGTTAGTATATTATTAAGAATCAAAGTGTTATGCAAGTGACTGAGGAAGCACAATCAAATCTAAATCCTAATCAAGAACAAGCTTTCAAGAATATAATATAAAGAGCCGACTCTGGTATAACGGAGTTATTATTTGTAGATGCCTCCGACGAAATCGAAATAATATTTCTATGTCATGCATTACTTGCAAATATCATATCAAGAGGCATGATACTGTTAGCAATAATAACAAGTGATGTACCAACAATGATTTTATTGTGAGGCTACCAACTTTAGATTTGATATACCTCTTCAAACAGCTTAAATAAATATCACAAATATATCAAAGCAGAGCAATGGTGCTAAATTTACAAGAAAAGTAAAATTAATAATATGGGATGAAGCACTTAAGGCAAAGTATTAAACGATCGAAATAATTATCCGGAGTTCTTATTAATGAACCGTTTGGTGAAAAAAATTAATGGTTTGGGAGGTGATTTCAGTTATGTACTACCAGTAGTTCCAAAATTGACAAAAGCAGAGACTGCAGAAGCTAGCTTGCCAAAGTTATAATTCTGCTTCAAATGAAAAAAGGTTCTACTGACAAGAAATATAAAGTAAGAACAGATCAAGTATTTAGTGTCTTCTTTCTTCGTGTCGGAGACGAAAAAGAGCATCCAATAAATGATGATTTGATTTTTCCCGAACACTTAGTTATCAACCCTAGAGGTAATAGTAGTGCATTTAATAAGAGAAATATTTTTATCATTAGATTAAAATATAATTTGTGCAAAAATGAATATGTTGATCAACTAAATAAAAGATTGATTGCAATATTTTATAGTAAAAATAAAATATTTTTCAGTTTTTGACTCAACAGAAAATGATACCAATAATTACTATCAAGAAGAATACTTAAATACTTTAATACCAAATAGCCTTCTACCATATATATTTGTTGTCAAGTTTATTATTTCTTACGTATGTTAGTGTCACCGTATATATACTAGACTAAGTTAAAATTGATCTTCCATTTTATATAGGTTAATTTTGAAAAAAAATATGTCCGTCATGCTATTGAAAAACTTTGATACACCGAATAGCTTCTGTAATAGCACACAAATGGTATATAGAAGTTTTGACAATAACGTCATATTTGCAAAAATTATGATACTGGTCAATGTGCTTCTAAATATATTCTTATCCCTGAATTCAACTTTCGTCTTCCTAAACTAAGTAATATCCTTTTAAATTTGTGTGAAATAATTTTTAGTATGTTTATGTTTTGCAGATATAACAAATAAAGCACAAGGACAAACATCCTAAGTATTGAACTATTTTTACCGCAATATGTTTTCTAGTATGAACAACTGTATATTGCACTTTCAAGAGGGATATCGAGTTCGACAACGAGAGTTTTGGTTAAGGTAGAGCAATCAAAGCATTGGAGGAAACAAACACAAAAAAATATTGTCCACAAAGAAGTGTTCGTTAAGATATCATCTCATGAAATACTTTTAAACTATAATACATAATTATCTAACTAACATGACAAAATTTATCATTTGTGTAAGTTTTGATGATGTCCTTTTATTTTAAATTCTTGTATTATGCTAATGTAATAATTTTTTCGGCATTTAAATGATTGTTGTATTATTATACATGAAATTTCTCACATTAATTAATTTTTTTGTTCCTCCATATAAATAAATGTTTAAATCATCACATGTCATTATTAACGTGCAACACACGTTTATAGATACTAGTAGATACAGAGGCGGATCCAGGATTTGAAGCTTATGGGTTCCTACTGTAATTTTAGATTAATATGCAATAATAAGTGGGTTCACAATTAGATATCTATAAATATTTAGTGAATTTCTTAATATAAATACAGGGTCTATGCAAAAGTTACAGGGTTCCTGGGAACCCGTATTATGTACTCTAGGTCCGCCCCTGAGTAGATAGATATAGATATAGATATAGATATAAATATAGATATAGATAGATAGATTATAAAGTTTTAATTTAAGTATATTAATTAATCAATATCAAGATAAATTGGGATGTCTTGATCGTCAAGCTTTAAAGTCGTATTTCTCTTGCGAAGAAGAGCGTATAGAAGTAAAGGGGGTAATTTGGTACAATTAAAAGTAGATTTATTGGTTGAATCGGAATCTAAGGAAAAAAGCAAATAGATAAATATTGTTTTTTTGGTAATATTTGTTTTTTACCTTACAAATATGGCTCTTTCTTCTTCTTTTTTTTTTTTTTGGTTGGAGGCTCTTTCTTCATTCTTTCTCTCCTTAATTCTTTCTCCATTTTCTCACATACAGACATATTTCGAGAGAGAGAGTCTTGCTTTTCTCTTATTTATATTACGCGATTAGGAGTTCCATATATTTTTGGTCAATTGAACAATTGCAAATAGAATTACTATAACTATTAAGATCAAATCTGAGAGAATGAAAAAAAGATCTGAAGAAAAAAATGGGTTCAATCAGCAGAACTGAATTTGGATTGTAGACCCAAAACTTACATTCCCCAAACAATCACTGAATTTCTTCGAGAAGTTTCGATGATAGGTAATAGCGTGTACGAGAAAACGTTGAAGATTGAAGATTACGTGAAAAGACTTGAAGATGAAATGAAAAAAATTGATGCTTTCAAACGCGAGCTTCCCCTTTGTTTGCTTCTTGTTAATGATGGTAATTTTTCTCCTTTTGTGTTATTTAAACATTCTGAGCTTGGTGGGTGTTAACTTTTCTGCTGATGGGTGTTGTTGCAGCGATTACGGCTTTGAGAGAAGAATCTACACAGTCTAAGAAACCAATTGTCGAACCTGTATTTGAAGAATCCATACCATTGAAGAAGAGTTCCCTTAAAGATGATAAAGTTGAAATGAACAAAGATAATGATAGTAGAGAAAAAATGAATTGGATGAGCTCTGTGCAGCTCTGGAACAGTGATCCTCAAAACCCAAACACTGATATTCATAACAGTAAACAAAGTTCTAAATCCGAGCCAAAGAAGGTAAAAACACGACAAGATTTGTTTTTAACATAAATCACATTTTCTCCTATTAATTGTTACTGTTTAATGTTCTTTCTTTTCTTAATTAATAGATATCCCCGCAAGGAGGAGATAACTCAGTGTCATATGATCCATTTCAATCTTGTAAATCCAGGAATATGGGAAAAGGCATTTTCCCCTTTCAAGGGGTGTTCTGTATTTCCCGTGAAAGTGGATCGGAAAGAAGATAAAGATGATCTACCAGTATTGACACTTCCTACTCCTGGAATAAAAAATCTAGAGGATACAATGATCAATGGTTTGTCTTCAAAACCCAGTGATAACAGTGTCACTTCATCTATTATAGTAAGTTATCGGTCAAATATACATATAGCATCACAGCTTCAGCAGCAGCAGAATGCTAGAAAGCAAAGGAGATGCTGGTCACCTGAGTTACATAGGCGATTTATTGACGCACTCAAGCAACTTGGGGGTTCACAAGGTTTGTGTCTCGGCCTTTTGTTCAAGTGCATGATAAATTCAATTGAGCTTGAAAAATATTTATGAACGAATGCAACAATGTTAGGCCTATACTAGGATTAAGGCTTTTGCAAGTTTGACGAATTCTATTTTGAATTTCAACTCTAGCTCATATTGGAAAATTGTCTTCTGTGTCCTCTGCAGCTGCAACTCCTAAGCAGATTAGAGAGCTTATGCAAGTGGATGGCTTAACCAATGATGAAGTGAAGAGTCATTTGCAAGTGAGTTTTGAGCTAATACCTATTTCATATATTTTTGTTCTGTGTGATTTTAGACATGAATCTTAGCCAACTTTTCACTTGATCGCAGAAGTATCGGCTTCATATACGAAAACTTTCCGATACACAAACCCCATCAACGAGTGAATCTGTTGTATTGGGGAACATATGGTTGCCTCAAGACCAATATGGTGAATCCTCAAAGCAGAGCAGTTCTCAATCAGGTTCTCCTCACTGTCCCCTTCAGTTAGGGGGTAGCTCTCGAGGTACTTCCATGACTGTGGGGGATAGCATGGAAGAGGAAGATGATGAAAGATCTGAGAGTCACAGCTGGAAAGTTCAAATGTCTAGGAAAATCGATGTATAGATGTCCACCATGAATTTTGAAGATAAAAGTATACATGGGGATGAATTAATCACCTATAAATTGAGATACTATACTTATAAATGAATCTTGGAAAGTATGCCAAATTTTGCAGGATTAGATTTCCTTTCTTTGTGTTATGCTGAGTTCTTGTGATTTTCTGTGTCGGTATAAGGAACTTTAAGTTAAGTCCAACCATTTAGAAATTGAAGATGGCACCACTCTGGAAGCAAACTATGAGTATTACTTGGTATAAATTTCTGTTGAGATTTCTTATGCTGTTTCTTGCAACAGGGTTCTTCATTAACTTGAGTTTCTTCATGATTTCTAGTTTTGGTATTTGGTTGACTTATTATTCTCTAACGACTTCTTCTAACCAAGACGAGAATGATGTTTCTTTAATCTGAAGAAACATGTGAAGAACTTTTTCATGGAAGAGAGTGGATACCTTCTAAGATTAGACAGGTCTATGAAATAGCTTTTGTTTCCGACAAGGAAAGTCTCCGTCCACCTTCAAATGCTTGAAATGTAAATTCTCGTTGTTGCACACAATGGTGGTGTGGCCTAATAGTTAATGAAATAGATGAAAATCCTTTTTTGATCAAGGTTCCAATCCTAAGATAGAGAACAACACAAAATAACTATTACTATGTCTCAATTCCAAATTAAGTGGGGTCGACTATGTAAATCATCATATCATATTCTATACCTTTTGAGATAACTTCTTTTCGTGTGATTTAGGTTTACCTCTTCCTTTTTAGCACCTTCAATCATCACATTTTCACATCTAAGAACCCTGCAGCTGGAAGCCTATGTGATGCATAATCAAACCATCTCAAGTGGCACTCTCTTATTTATCTTATATGTCCGCTACTTTCACCTTTTGACATATGTAATCATTTTTTATGTTACCGTATCTTTGAAGATTACACATCCATCTTAATATTCGCATCTCTATCACATTTATCTTGTAGTTATGTTGGGTTCGAGAGGCCCAACATTCACCCTCAACAAAATTATTGGCCTTACAATCGTTGTATATAACTTTCTTTTTACCTGGTTGGTATTTTCCTATCACATAACACTCCTATAATACTCCTATATTTCAATCATCCTACTTTAGTCTTATGCGTAAAATTTTCATATATTATTTTGTTCTCCTGAAATATTGAACCGAGATATCTAAATCGTTTATATTTAAGTACCTGAGTTCGGAACTCAATTGTGGTTCTTTTGGACTCAAAATACATAAATAGGTGATAAAAAAAAAGGTGACATTTTTATGTATAGTGCCACAATACTTGGCGCTATACATTAACGTTAACTGTGCCGTTAATGTATAGCGCCAAGTATTGTGGCACTATACTGAAAAAGCTGACACGCCCAGGTATAGCGCCAAAATACCTGGCGCTATACATAAAGTTTTATATATAGCGCCTGGTATTTTGGCGTTATACTCCTTTTTCAGGTACAGTCATAAAGTGTCCATATAAGGAAATTAATCAGTTCGAAAATATTCGAGATTCGGTATTAATTCCTGAACAGTTACGAATTCAAAGTTTTACGCTAAACATCATAAGAAGCTCTTACTCCTTTATTGTTTACATATTATTCTCATTTTAAATTATTTGCTTTCAATTCACAGAGATCTATTTATATGAAGTTTGAAATATACTTGCGGCCTAATTTTATAGATTTAATTATTTTAGTCTACTAATCAAATTTTAGATTAAACAGTATATTCATCATTTCTGTAAAAGAGAGAATAACAAATATATTGCTTTAAATTAATTTCCAACCAAAATTTGATTTGATCTGGCTAGGATTGCTATAATGATTTTTTTAGGTGGTTATAATTCTTTCTTTCATGTTCTATTCACCGTGCTTAAAAATTAACGATAGGGACGGATTCATGATTTAAGCTTTTCGGACGAAATCTTTAATATTTACAATATTAACCTTTTAAAAAATTATAAGTTCATCTCTATTTTTCTACATTTTAATAAGGTTTTACACGTAAATTTATGCTTTTCATCGAAAATATTGAGTTAAGATAGATTCGACACCAAAACATTGAATCAACCATATGATGTCTATAAATGAAAAAAGTCTACAACTCAGATGTTCTTACAAATTAATTAATGTATGATATATGTCTTCTTATTTTTTATTACTTAATCAAGATTACTTAATAGTATATATTTTACCTCAATTTTCATTTGATTTAATATAAATATTGAATACAAATAATATTTGTTTTTTCGCTCAATTAAGGGCATCTGTCTCCCAAGGTGAAACCAGGCACAAGTGTAGCGCCATATGCTGCAAAAATTAAATGCAAAAGGGGTACTTCAATAGTAATATAAATGTTCTGGCACATTTAATACCATTTTTAAAAAATAATTATGGCCACACAAATATTATGGCTTATTAAGGACCACAAATCTTTAAAATCTTCATTTCTTTCTTAAATTTCATACTCAGTCAAATAAGTTATAACATAAATTGGAATGAAAGGAGTATCTATTTTTTAAGTATAATTTAATATTAATAATTTTATTTTAATATATTTAGTTACAAATATAATTACCAATCCGGTACATGAAAATATTATTCAAATTAATATGTGTATATAATTTTGTAACATTAAAAGATGTATCGCATTGTACATGAAATATTATTCAAATTAATATTTGTATATAATTTTGTAATCTAAAATGTTTGTCTCATTTACGTCATATTACATGAGTGCTTATTGTTATTTTTTTCCTTTTACACAGAAGAACACTTTGTTGATCAAAAGACATAACATTGTAGGTCATGGATGTAAATAATTTGAAATGTGGCGATACATTGTATCCTTTTTTTAAATGTTACAAAAAGAAATAAATTTAATTGGACAAATAGTTAAAAACAGTTAATACTAATGCAAACCTGTCCTTGTATATCGAGTACCGCACTACAGTGGACCTCGTAATCTGCGTCAAATGGGATGCTATCTAAAAGGGGTATAGCGCCATGTATTTTGGCGCTATACCTAGGCGTGTCAGCTTTTTCAGTATAGTGTCACAATACTTGGCGTTATACATTAACGTTAATTGTGCCGTTAATGTATAGCGCCAAGTATTGTGATACTATATATAAAAATGTTTCTTTTTTTCCCACCTGTTTATGTATTTTGAGTCCGAAAGAACCACAATTGGGTTCCGGACTCTCATCCCAGCTCAACTGTACTCCTATCTTGCTAGCTAAACTTGCAGCACGTGCATTCCATCTAACTCCTACTTGTCCTAAATCCCATCTCTGTAAAGTGCTTCTCCATAGCTCGAGCTTTTGATTGACATACTAATTTCATCAATTAACTTACAGTATAGTCTAGAAAAGAGCATTCACCAAAGTACCTCTTCCTGTGTACTGTTGGTTAGCTGGGCGAATGAGTAGGTGTTTATTACAGAATCCTGGTGCGAACCAAGGGTAACATGAAAACCCTTACATCTCCTTCGTACATATCCTTTATGTATTAAACATTTAACTTGAATTCTTTTCTTTTTCAATACCCACCAAAGGGGACTTCATGGTACTCAATCTTATGCTTTCTCTTATGTCCATAAATATCATGTGTAGGTCCTTTTTCACCCTATAAATTTCAATCAATATTCTTCTTAGTAAAAATGCAGTATCTGTTTTAGGTACACCAGTAGCAGTCATGTATCCAGATTGGTTCTTTGTCCCCCTCATTGTGGACCTAAGACTTCACTCAATTACTCTTTCTCATAGTTTCATGTATGGCTCTTAAATCCTAATAGAGACCCCAGGAAAAACAATGCTAGGTTATCTCTTTCATTTGCTTAAACCTTGGTGGTTATTTGGTACTTATTCTGGAAGGAGGTAGCAGGTATCCAGATCTGGATATCACCATTATAAACATATAAAAATAAATAAAATGGTTAAAACACTATTCATTGCATAATTTTAAATTCAAATTGATGTGGAAGGCAGCTCAGGGGCTTCTTTTTTTTGAAAAAGGTTTGATTTTAGTGGCAGCTAGAATGAGTTGTAGGATGACCTGTAAGAAATCATTGCTTACATCCGTATCTCTAGCTTAACCATCTAAATGCATGATCTATTTTAAGACACAACTATTCAAATTTTCAATTGTTGATGAACAGTATTCAATTAATGAAGTTGACAAGCGAGATTTTCATCTATCCACTGTTCGGTTTTCTGTATCTTTAAAAATACACACACATATATACACATAATATATATATATATATATATATATATATATATATATATATATGGTGTCTTAGTGAAAGACGTTATATATATAGTGTCTTTTTAAAGGACTCTATACTTAACTGTCCAAACGTCCATTAAGGTATAACGTCTTTTAAAAAGACGTTATACATATTTTGGTCACTATATTTTTTTTCACACATTTTTGTTCTTTTAGAATAAAAGAACCATATTTTGGTTCCGGACTCAACAGAGTGTATCCCATGTAATAGGGTTCCTTTTTTCACCATTCTATAGAAAGTTTCTGCATATTTCTTCTACCAATTTAATAACGTTATTAGGAAGAAAGAAAATTTGAGCCCAGTAGGTTGAGAAATTTTATTTAATGTGAGA
This sequence comes from Nicotiana attenuata, assembly GCF_001879085.1. Taxonomy (NCBI): domain Eukaryota; kingdom Viridiplantae; phylum Streptophyta; class Magnoliopsida; order Solanales; family Solanaceae; genus Nicotiana; species Nicotiana attenuata. The sequence goes on along the minus strand of NW_017671954.1, from coordinate 49,005 downwards.
CTCAACCAACAAAAGTTATGTAAGAGCATGTTTGGAAAGCCACATAGAAATTGGATTTGAGTGTAATTGGGTGTAATTACACAGTTTGGCATGTTTGTTTGGAAAAGTAATTACTTGGTCAGTATGTAATTGGGTGTAAAATTGGTGGGGTGTAATTACACTCTCCAATTCTCAAGGGGAGGTGAGAATTGGTGGTAATTACACTATGTAATTACAAGGTTGCTTTTTAGTTTCTTNTTGATCCTTACATCATTACTAACCTGTTGGTCTTGTCTTAGCAAAAACATAGAAAATGGGAGATAACGATGTCAACATCGCACATAATGTTGAGGCCCAAGAAAATTAGCCTCAGTATGAGGATTCGATCAGTGATTCCCGCAAAGAGGGCGATGAGGCCACGCCGGCTCATGGCGGGAAATATCCACGATAAATTCGAGAGGCAACTCTTGGTGATGCTGAAGACAAGCACATCGTTAAAACAGTAAGGATCCTGAGGGAGCAACAAAAGACTATTATGGGCCATCTCTCATGGCAGGATCAAGTCATGACAGAATTAAGGCAGGCGTTGTTGGGTGCTTCCAACAATGTGAATAGACGAAGTCCCGCTCCTCCCAGTGCTCCCACAAATCAAACAACGCAGAGGGTCAACAACAACACCTCGAGGGGAGAAGTTGACCTTAACAGGGCCGGGGGGAACGGTAGCGGATCCGGTAACAACAATGAGAATGATCCCTTTAAAACCGAACTCGTGTTTTATGAGGGAAATAAATGCCCGAATGGATCAGATTCCAGGCGCACCTCCAGTATTGACAAGGCCAGACTCAAATAAGTACACCCAATTGCCGTTCAAACCATGAGCGGCACGAGTTGATCCTAAAGCAGTTCAAAATGCCGGACGTGCCGAAGTATGATGGAACTTCGGATCCTCGAGAGCACGTCACCACCTATACAACATCGGTGAAAGGAAAGGATTTAGCTCCGCACGAAATTGGGTCGGTCTTACTGAAGAAATTCGGGGAAACCCTCACGAAGGGGGCCCTGCCATGGTATTCGCTCTTGCCCGAGCACTCAATAGATTCCTACAATTTCTCGCATATTCTTTTATCAAGGCCCATGTCGGAGCTAGAAAGGTTCAGGCCCAAAAGACTGACATATTCAGGATTGCACAAGGAGAGTCTGAATTGCTGCGGGAGTTCATGACTAGATTCTAGAAAGAAAGGACGTTGCTCCTGAGCGTACCAGACTAGTGGGCAGCTGAAACATTTACTAAAGGGTTGAATCCGTGAAGTGATGCTTCCCGGAAATTGAAAGAAAGTCTGCTCGAGTTTTAGGTAACAACATGGGTAGATTTTCACAACCGATACGACTCTAAGATATGAATTGAGGATGATCAGCTCGATTTCCCGGCATCAACCAAAGGTCGGGGCCGGGAAAAGAATAAGGAAAAATCAAAGGATGATTTCCACACAGATCGTTGGTCTTCAAGAGGTCAGTTTTTGCCTTATGAAAGGGCCGAAGGGCATGGTTGAGGTTTCTGGTCGGTGGATAAATTCGCTACCGATAGAAAAGCTGATCGCAGCTAGAATAACATGTCATTGCAGGACAAGGAGATATCAGGTTCCCGAGATTCCTCCTACCCAGGCTTTCTGAATACAACTTCAACGTCAGCGTAGTGGAGCTGGTTTCGGCTATGAGGAACATTAAGAAAGCACGATTCCCGGAACCTCCCAGTCAGAGGGATCCCAATTTGTGGTGAGAATACCATGGGACCAATGGTCACCGGACTAGGGACTGTCAGTATTTGCACGAGGAGGTGGTGATATTGCTGAAAAACGACCACCTCAGAGAATTCTTAAGTGATCGGGCTAAAAACAATTATAGATGCAATCGTGATAATGCGGAACCTTTGAAAGCAGGAGAAGATCCTCCACGTTTTACGATCAACATGATTTTCGGGGGAAACGAGATTAATGGTGTGACATTTTTTACGGCTAAAAAAGATGAAGGTGTCGGTAACCCACAGTAAGAGACTATGAGAAGTCGCTGAGGACGACATTACTTTCACGGAGGAAGACGTAGATGGACTACCACTGCAGCACAATGATGCTTTGGTAATATCTTTAAATGTCTTAGATTTTAAAATTAAACATGTTTTGGTGGATCCAGGAAGTTTGGCCAATATTATTCAGTACAGAGTGCTGGAGCAAGCCAAGATGACCGGAAGTATCATTTCGGCCACAAAAACTCCTCGCCGGATTCAATCTGGCAAGCGTAACAACCCGATGAGAGATCCTGCTGCCTACGAATACCGAGGGGGGTGATGAAGACGACTCTTTTTTAGGTAGTAGATGGTGATATGGGCTACAATATTTTCCTAGGGAGACCATGGTTGCATGAGATGAAGGCCGTGTCGTCGACGTATCATCAATTACTGGAGTTCCCAACTCCTAAGGGAATTAAACAAATAAGAGGAGACCAACCGACGACAAGGGGGATGAATGCAATCTCAGTTTCCAGGAGCAAAGGGAAGGAACATGCAACATAGCAATTATGGGAACCGACGCCTGCTCCCGAGCCGCGCAAAGCCAACCAGGGGGAGGAGTCGTCGGAATCCTATCAGTTACCAAGATATTTTCAGGTACCAAAAGAAATGGATGCAACAAAATCCACAACGGAAGAACTTGAGCAAGTCCCGTTGTTTGAAAAGTTCTTGGAGATGAAGTTCCACTTGGGGATAGGGCAAAACCCCGAGCTCACGTCTGGATTTATCAAACATTGATCAAATGATCGATGCGACATCCGGGAACGAGTTAACGAGTTTCCTTGATGCTTACTCTGGGTACAACCAAATCAAGATGAGCCCGGAGGATCAGGAAAAAAAATCGTTCATAATGAATTTTGGCACATATGCCGGAGCCATTTATCAGCGGCTCGTAACAAAATGTTCGAGAAATAAATAGGGAGAACCATAGAAGTTTATATAGATGATATGCTGGTCAAGTCTTTGAACGCAGGTGATCATCTTAAACACTTTCAGGAAACCATTGACATCTTAAGAAAGCACAACATGAAGCTTAATCCCGAGAAGTGTGCATTCAGAGTCAGCTCTGGTAAGTTCTTGGGATTCCTGGTGTCACAGCGGGGGATCGAAGTCAACCGCAATAAAATTAAAGCCATCAAAGATATCCCTGACCAGCTATCAAGCGTAAAAGAGGTTCAAAGATTGACATGAAGACTGGTCATTTTAAGCAGATTCATTTCCCAACTTCAAAAAAATGCCATCACTTCTGTTTGCTCCTAAAAAAGAAGAACAACTTCAAATGGACTCTGGAATGTCAGCAGGCCTTGAAGAATTTGAAAACGTTTCTGTCAAGTCCTCCACTACTATCAAAACTGGAGGAAGGCGAACAACTGTTGATCTACTTAGCTATCTCGGAGGTAGCGGTAAGTGCCATTTTAATCCGTGAGGACAAAGGTATGCAATCTCCTATATATTATGTTAGTAAAATTTTAACAGGAGCAGAAACTCGCTACCCACATCTGGAAAAATTGGCCTTGGCTCTCGTAGTTGCTACTCGAAAGCTTAGGCCTTATTCCCAATGTCATCCGATAGCCGTGGTGACCAGTTTTCCCTGCGGAATATTCTTCATAAACCTGAATTTTCAAGTAGGCTGGCCAAGTGGGCGGTCAAAATAAGTGAATTTGACATAGAGTATTAACCTAGGACTACGATTAAGTCACAAGTTTTGGCCGACTTTATGGTCGATTTCAGTCTGGGACTGTTATATTTGGCTACCAAAGAAGCAGTGATGGTGCTAGAATTGACATCAGGAGTTTGGACCTTGTTAACAGACAAAGTTTCCAATGTGAAGGGGTCTGGGCTCGGCATAGTGCTAACTACGTCCTCGAGAGAAACCCTAAGGCAGGCCATAAGAATCGTTCCTGTGACTAACAATGAAGAAGAGTATGAAGCTTTGATTGCAGGACTCAATCTAGCCAGGGGATTGGACTCTGAGGTCACTGAAATTAAATGCGACTCCTAATTGGTAGTAAATCAGGTTTACGCGATCTTTGAAGCCAAAGAGTAACTTACGCAACAGTATGTGGTGAAAGTCCAGGCCCTGCTCGCATGGTTCAGGGAATGGTCAATTACCCACGTCCCGAGAGAAGAAAATGCAGAGCAGACACACTGGCCAATTTGGGATCGTCCACAGAAATGAAGGGATCAGAGTCCGGTATGGTCATTCAGCTTATGCATTCGGTATTGGACGCAAACAGCTATTACAAAGTAAACACAACCAATCTGGTCTAGGACTGGAAAAATTAGATCATTGACTACCTCGAGCATGGAAAACTGTATGAAGATCCCAAGGCATCTCATGCACAGTGCACTAAAGCATCTCAATACAGCTTCAAGGGAGGTTAACTGTATAGAATATCCTTCCAAGGCCCGTTGGCCCGATGTTTGGGAGCTTCCAAAGACAACTATATCATGCGGGAAGTCCATGATGGGATCTGCGGAAATCACTCACGCACGGATTCCTTAGTGCTAAAATTAATTAGGGCAGGATACAATTGGCACCAGACAGAATAAGACGCCAAGGCTTACGTTGAGAAATGTGATAAATGTCAATGCCACACACCATTAGTACATCAACCGGCAGAGCTATTACATTCTGCTTTGTCGCCAAGGCCGTTGATGAAGTAGCGGATGGATATAGTCGGTCCGCTGCCTTCAGCCCCTGGTAAGGTAAGATTTCTTTTGATTTTAACTGACTATTTCTCTAAGTAGGTTGAAGTAGGTCCTTACTAGAGAATTAGTGAGTGATAAGTGGTAGATTTCTTGTGGGAGAATACAATTTGCAGATTTGGGATACCAAAAGAGATAGCCTTCGACAACGAGCCATAATTTATAGGCGCCAAGGTCGCAAAATTCTTTGAAGACTTAAAAATCAAAAGGATCACATCATCGCCATATCATTTGAGCGCAAACGTTCAAGCCGAGTCAACAAACAAAGTGATAATTCAAAATCTTAAAAAGAGATTGGAAGCAGCCAAAGGCAAATCGCTCGAAGAGCTACCAGGAGTACTATGGGCGTATCGGACAACGACCAAATCGAGCACAGGGGAGACTCCTTTCTCTCTTGTATATGGAGCAGGACCCTTGAACCCAGTGGAAGTAGGGGAACCTACCTTGAGATATTTCTGGGCAGATGAGGAAACAAACAATGAAGCAACGAACTGGAGTTGCTCGACGAATGCAGGGCCTTGGCACATATAAGGATGGCAGCCCAAAAGCAGAGAATGGAAAGATATTACAATCGAAGAGTCAACCTCTGTTATTTCAAAGTATGATACTTGGTTTCAAGCAAGGTAACTCAGCACACTCGAGAGCTCAATGCAGGGAAGCTGGGTACGACTGTGGGAAGGCCCCTACCGGGTTTAAGCTATCATCGGAAAAGGTTCTTATGAATTAGAAAATCAAGACAGAGTAAAACTGCCGAGCAACTGGAATATGGCACACCTTAGAGGATACTATTGTTGATGAGCCTCGCCTATACTGAAAGTATGTGCTACACTCTTTTTCCCTTCGTCCCATTGTCCCAATTGGATTTTTCTAGCAAGGTTTTTAATGAGGCAGCAATGTGAAGTATACTACGAAGGATGCTTTGTCAGCGAAAATAAGACCTTAAAATGATATGGCATGCAGACAACGGATCACTACGGAGCAGTTAGATAATCTTTTGCTCGGTAGCAAAGTTCCTATAGGGAAGTCAAATTTGCTACCGGGCCAAGGGTTACCTGACCGTTCATGAGTTCAAGCCACTGGGGTTTTTTTTATAGTCTTTGGCTCGATAACAAAGTTCCTAAGGGGAAGTGAAGCTTGATACTGAACTAAAGATTATCTAACCATCCACTAGTGGAATCTTCAATGGAACAAGACTTTCAGTGTTCAAATTTGCATTCTTCGCATTCGAATACTGGGGGGGGGGGGGAATGATATGAGAATACGGCAACAATGACTACCACGCCGACCGGGACTACGAAATTCGAAAACAAAGTTGTGCCATCGGGACCGGGGACTGCACGGCCAGCCCCGTAGCCACAAGTAATGGCAATTTCTTTTTAGCACAACGAATGCTTATATACTTTTGAAAATGGAATGCATAAAATAAATTCCTTTTATTTTTATCTTGTTTCTTGTATTATCGATGAATTAATCTTATCATTTGAAAGTTAAACAAGTACTTCAAATGCTAGTGCTGTAATGCACAGGAGACGTCCACTTCAAGAGCACTGTAAACATAAGAGGACCCTCTCTTATGAAACCCACACAGTAAAAGGGTTGGTTTTGGAAGATTATATGCCCGGAATCCAAATGCTATCGGGGAAAAATATACCCGAAGCCTTGCATAATTCGACGCAAAGAGAAAAACTTGCGCAACACTTAAATGAAAAGTACGCTAAGAGAAAAACTTACACAATACTTAAACGAGAAAATACTTCTGTTCACAGCAAACGTGCCAAGCAGCACAATTACAAAACTATGATAAAGAAAAGAAAAGTGAAAGAAATCAAAAGCTAAGCTACTGCAGCCCCGGAATCCAGAGGAAGAGAAGTATCTGCACCCCGGAGAGGTAGGCGGATCTACTGCCGGCTCAAGAGCTTGGCCTTCACCATCTTGGCCTTCTGTATCATATCCTTCGGGTTCTTCTTCAGTTACCGAGAATTAAGAACCGGATCTAGAAGAGTCAGAGGCATTCGGTCGGATAGGGAGACCCCTCTGGACAGTTGACTCCAGCTCACAGGCCTTGGCGATTTTAGCATCAAATGAATGAAGCCCCTTTGGCCTCTTCCAAGAGTTTTTCTCCTCATGCTATACATAGAATATATATTTTCAACAGTGAGGGAAGTCGCTTGGTGCTGAAGTTCTTCATTAAGATGGTCAACATCAGTCGAAAGGTTATCTCGCTCGGATCTAACGGCTCGAAGACTGACATCAAGGTCATGGACAGTAGAGTTAAAACTTTATTATGCTCTATAACTCTCTTATGCTTCTCTTCTAACTGGACATACTTCCCCTCGGCAGCAGCAACTTCTTCTGCTTTGGAGTTCAATGCTGCCACCAATTTATTCAATCTTTCAGTAGAGGAAACATCGCAATCGGATGCAGCAAGAATGACATTGTGGACCTCAACCCACTTTGCCCTAGCTTATGCAAATTGTTCCGTTAACATGGCGGCCTCTTGGCTAAGGGTCACTACCTCTTTCTCTCTTTGCTGCAATCGAGCCTCTAATCCAGCGGCCTCACTAACTCGTTCTTCCATTTCCGGGAGGCGGGCAACTATCTAATCCCGCTCGGCCAACAATTTATCCCATGCGGAGGTAAGCTTTTCTTTATCAAGGATCAATTTCTAAAGGCCCTCGGAAGCAAGGAAGTTAGCCTACAAAATAGAAGTACAAATTAAAAACCCTACCTAGAAGTTTCAGATAATTAGCAAATTCTACCGTACGGGACAACAGATGACATCCGATAGAAACCAAGAGGGTAACATTCCTCCTCCTTTGGGGATCGTCGGAGGGGGCAGAATAGTTGTGTCTCAAATTCCCATGAAATAGGGACTGGGGAAGGGTGACATCCTCCTGTCGGATGACAATGGCCGGTGGAGATGATGTAGCATTTGCTAGTGGCGAATGCAGTATTGGCGAAGAAGGTGATGAAGCTGATGGCGTTATAGGTTGTGAAGCAGCTGCGGAAAAAGTAGTGCTAGTTTTTGGTTGCTCATCAACCTAAGGCGGAAAAGACCTAGTAACCAGCCTCACGGTACTGGGAACGACGACTGGTATTCAGAAGCGAGAGTTAGCATCTTCCACTATATTAAACTCCCCCTAGAGTGCCGGGATGTCGTCCTCGATTGGCTTAACTAGCTCAACAGATTAAGTACTTTGTTGAGCTAATGATGGTCGCCATCTTCTATGTAGAGAAGCCCCCTCATCACTGGTTCCTCCATCATCGTCGATCACCATGACGTCTACAGCTGGCTCGGGCACGACGCTCGTTACCACAGTGCCAGAATTGGCTCAGGCGCGATGCTCTTCGCCTTTTTATTTTTTCCTTTCGCCACGGAGGAGCGTCGCCTTTTTGGTTGCTTGTTCTCCAACCGGGGACTCCGAGAAGAAGAACATGCACCAGAAGCAGGCCCGACGACACCCGTTCGGGCAAAAGCCTCCTGCAGTAACCTCGCCGCATTAGTAGAATGAGCCAAAACTTCCACCTCCGGAACGACAACTGAGACCTGTGGAAGACCTGAATTCAACAGGAAATGAGAGTTAGCCAATTTTCCTATACAAAAAGAAAAAGCAATGTAAGTTCAACCTACCATAGTTTTGGTCTTCCACCTGTATTTGAGGGCCAATTCTTTCCACTTGCGGGTTTCAAGCGTAGTAACATCCAAAATCTTATGGACCCACTAGTCCAGGCCTTCAACTCTAGGTGGTGTTTACCGAGTTGCTGAAATAGTGAAAGAAGGAAGATCAATAATAGCATGGGACAATCTGTAACTAATAGGAAAGACAAATGATGAACTTATGAGTACGATTCCATGATTCAGGAAAGGATGAAGTCGTGGCTAGGATAATGTCCATGGTGGCAACTGCAACGGACCGCTCCATCCATCCACGGTCGTTGTCATCATCCATGCTAGTTATCAAAGCGTGATGACCATGTTTGCTGAAATTTATCATTACCCCACGAAAAATCTTGGGGGAATAAAGGTTCATCTACCGAGCCAGGGATAGCTCTTCTCCAATCTCCTGGTATAGACGCCGAAGACAAGCAACTGTCCTTCACAAAGAAGGACTTACCTGTGCAAAGCATACCTGGTAACGGATGCAAAACTCTACAATAATGGAGTCAAGCTCCCCGCTCAAGGAGAACGGGCATACGTAAAATCCTTCTTGGGTAAGGTTACCCGCTCCACCAGATCAGGAGCGATGATGTTCAAATCCTGGCAACGACAATCTTCCTTCACAGCAGGGATGTTGGAAGGACGGATGGAAGAAGGATACACACCAATGGCCCATGTGTGAGGGATAGTAGAAGGGTACCTCTCTTCGAAGTCCTTAGTGATAGTAAGTTCTCTGGGAATGATGGTGCTTGCCATGGGAGGAGCATCATCATCAGCACTTTCTTTGTTCTTCGAAGCACTGGAAATTCTGGAAGAGGAGGCCATTGTTATCAGAAAGGAGAAAGGGTTTTTCTCTGAAGAAGAAGATTAGAGAGATTTGAAAGCAAGTGTAAGTTGAGTAAAGAGGGTTCGAGAGAATTTAGAGAAGCATGAAGTGAAAAAGGTGAAGAGTGATGCGTATAAGTAAAGGAATAGGCGGCTAAAATCGTAGCCATGATTACCTAGAGAACTGGTAAAAATATTGCTGAATCATGTGATGATACGTGTTCGGGGCATTAAATGCGGAGAGACGTGAGTCTAATCAACCCTTAGAGACTTTCCAGAGGGGGTCAAAGAATTTTCCGCCAAGAAAGGTATCTTTACCAACTTCCCGGTAACACAAAAATGTGACACCGGAAAGCAGGAAGACGATCTGTATAGGGTAAAATATGCTCATATTAAATGCTCACATAGTATAACGACACGTGGAGCCGAAGGCAGAGAGTAACCAGGTCCGAAGGCGACAATCTCGTTTATCCCTGAAGGGAATGATGTTCGTAAAGGCGGGATAAATGCCTGCCACCCGCTGATATTTAATGGAGAATATTCTATAGTATTAAGTACGTATTCCGTTACAGAGAATATGACATTTACTTTCTATCGTTACACATTTTTCAATGGCCCCCATAATTGTCATTTAATAGGGGCTTGATCCTATGACCTTGTTCCCTATGCACCATTATAAATAGAGAGCTCAACAATCATTGTAAAGGACATGAATTTTTAACAAGCTGATAGTATACTTTGTTTAAAGCTCAATAATATTTTATCTTATTGCTCACTAATATCGTTATTACTGCATCCGGAAGATCTGCTCCTGGAACCAAGATTTTTGCTGTCTTATCTCGATTTCAAGGCTAAGTGTTACATTCTTGTTTAATTTATATATCATTTTGCGATCAAATCAATTCACTTATCTATAAACCACACATAAATTCTACTGTACCGTTTTACGGGATATATATATATATATATATATATATATATATATATATATATATATATATATATATATATATATATATATATATGCTAATTCTTTGTTCATTTCTATAAGGATTAAGAAAGTTTATTGTGCTACATTAGTGGCTTACTGCTATGTACAATTTGTAATTTTCTCCTTTTGTCCAAAGTAAACAGGATGTAGACAGATACTAATAGATAATAAGGAAACATCTTACACTTTTTTATTGTCCATGTTGTGGTAAAAGTAATCAGAGGATAAGAATTATAAAAGATGCTGACTGTGCCAATATCTGATTCTGCTAAATTTCTTCCTCTTTGGTCAAATGCAGTGACATGAAAATCATAGTTTCTTCGTAAAAAATAAATTAATTAAAGGGCAGGTAAGGTTCTTTGACCAATTTATTTTTATATCCTGTTGTACCTTCATCTTACCCTATTTAGATTCATAGTTCAGATCTCATCAGAAGTCATCCCTCTTTTTCCTTCCCTTTCTATCTATTCACAAGACCTCTCAAAATTTAAAAGGAAAAAAGGGAAAATAATCATTCTTATCCCATAAGAGAGAGAAATTTAAATGTGTTTGTGTGGAAGGTGTAGAGAGAACATTTAAATGTGCTTAATTAAAAAGGTTGATCTGAAATTCTGAATCATGTGACAGGAGAGTCCCTTTCACCAGCAAAATAATGGAAACAAAATTTTACAACCAAGATTTCACAAGTGAACCAAGATTGATAGCCCACATTTCCACATTCGTAGTAGTAGTATTAATCAATATTATTACTTTTTGCTGAAAATACTGAGTATATAAGAAAGATACTGACTAAGAGTTGTTGGGTTTTGGATGTATTTAATTAATATATATTAAATACTTAAAAGAGGGTGAATGGGAAATGGAGGAAAATGAAATTTTTGAGTGAATTTTAAGTTCCCCCTTGGCAAATGGGCATTGTCCTATATTGGAAGAGTAAGAGGTTTTTTATGGGTATATAAGCAATTGCTCTTCTTCTAGCTCTTAAAGAGTTGAGAAGAAGGCAAGCCTTGCGCCGTCGTCGTCGCTCGGCTTCGGCTTCGGCTTCGAATTTGGTCAATTGATTGATTAACTTTTTGGACCAAATTTATTTGTTAATAGTAAAATATTAACAAAAATGTTATTAAATATTTATTTTAATAACAGAATATTAATATTAAATCCAATCCGTTTTTCTGTTTTAGTAACAGAAAAATAACGACCCTCTTCAATTTTCCCTCTTTATTATTGAGTAAATGGCCATTTATGTAATGACATTTATGCTGTGGGCGTTTTGCATAAACAACCATTCTGAAGAGTTGCACCTCTTCAGATTTCAGTCCAACTTTGGCTATAAATACAACACTATTCTGCTCAGAATTTAACTACGATTTTCTGAGTTTTCTCTCCTTCTTCTGCATACTTTTAGCATCAAACAAAGTAAAAAGTAATGTGATTTGCTACCGAACTTTGTGTTCGTTGAAACACTGGGGTTTGAAGTACCACTACACCAGTGTGTAATTCGTTCTATCCTGGGAGGAAATAATCCATAACCTTGGGTACTAGGTGGGGATTAAATTCCTTAAGGAAACACTGTGAGTTCAGTGGGCTCGAATTGGTTTTATGTCATTTCTGTTTATGTTTATTTCTGTTTATATTCATTTATATTTCCAGAATTATTTTACAAATACAGTCTACTAACAAGCTTAAGGAATTTAATATATTTTCTGTATTTGTACTTACTGTTTCTGGAAGAGTAAAACCTTTGTGGTTTTGTACTCTATTAAAATCTACGTGATTTTAACGTTTGTGTCATTCTTTTACAAAAATGACTAATGAGAATGAGAACCAAGCTTCCAATGGTGACTGCCAATGCCTCAACAAGCCGAACGACACCGGCAACATTGGCACCGGCGGAGAAACCCGGAAAAGTTTCCGGGATTGATTTCAAGCGCTGGCAGCAAAAGATGTTCTTCTATTTGACTACTCTAAGTCTCCAGAAGTTCATCAAGGAAGACGTTCCTGTGCTGTCCGATGAAACTCCAGAAACTGAACGCTTTCTCGTGATTGAGGCGTGGAAGCATTCAGATTTTTTGTGCAAGAATTATATTCTAAGCGGGCTGGAGGATGCTTTGTATAACGTCTACAGTGGCGTGGAAACGTCAAAGGAACTGTGGATTGCGCTTGAAAAGAAATACAAAACCGAAGATGCCGGGTTGAAAAAGTTTGTTGCTGCAAACTTTTTGGACTACAAAATGGTAGATAGCAAGTCTGTTATTACCCAAGTCCAGGAATTGCAAGTGATTATTCACGATCTCCTTGCTGAAGGTATAAATCAAATTAATATTGATGTTGAAAGTAATAATCTTAGTATTTTTACTAATAGAAATTTCATTGAAGGTCTTGTCATCAATGAAGCATTTCAAGTAGCAACAATGATGGAGAAGTTGCCTCCTTTGTGGAAGGACTTCAAAAACTACTTGAAACACAAACGCAAGGAGATGTCCCTTGAAGATCTCATTGTTCGGTTGAGAATCGAAGAGGACAACAAAGCTGCTGAAAAGAGAGGCCGTGGAAACTCAACAATAATGGGAGCAAATATTGTTGAAGAGAACAAAAAGAGGAAGAAGGCTTCTGGACCAAAATACAACCCAAGCAAGAAGCGGTTCAGTGGAAACTGCTACAACTGTGGAAAAACCGGACACAAATCTACGGAGTATCGTGCTCCGAAGAAAGACAAGAAGAAGGGTCAAGCAAACATGGTTGAAAAGCATGATGATGTTGATGATTTATGTGCCATGCTTTCCGAATGCAACTTGGTGGGCAATCCTAAAGAGTGGTGGATTGATTCTGGAGCCACTCGCCATGTTTCTGCTGTTAGAGAAGCTTTTGCTTCTTATGCTCCTGTTGGACCCGATGAGACGATTTCTACGGGAAATGCTTCAAAGGCGAAGATTGAAGGATGTGGGAAGATATTTCTCAAAATGACTTCCGGCAAAGTGGTGACTTTGAACAACGTCCTTCATGTTCCCGAGATTAGGAAGAATTTAGTCTCTACTGGACTTCTTGTTAAGAATGGTTTTAAATGTGTTTTTGTTTCTGATAAGGTTGTAATAAGTAAGAATAAAATGTTTGTAGGAAAATGTTACCTCACTGAGGGCCTTTTCAAGCTGAATGTAATGGTTGTTGAAAATAATAATAAAATTTCATATTCGTCTTACTTACTTGAGTCAAATGAATTATGGCATATACGTTTGGGTCATGTCAATTATAAAACCTTACGGAAAATGATTAATTTTGAAGTATTGCCCAAGTTTGAATGTGACAAATCAAAATGTCAAGTATGTGTGGAATCTAAGTATGTTAAACATCCTTATAAGTCGGTGAAAGGAATTCAAATCCTTTAGACTTAATTCACACAGATATTTGTGACATGAAATCAATACCATCTCGCGGTGGAAAAAAGTATTTCATAACTTTTATTGACGATAGTACTCGATATTGCTATGTTTACTTACTTAATAGTAAAGATGAAGCAATAGACGCATTCAAGCAATACAAAAATGAAGTTGAAACGCAACTTAACAAGAAAATCAAAATGATAAGAAGTGATAGGGTTGGTGAATATGAATCTCCTTTTGAACAAATATGTTTAGAATATGGAATTGTTCATCAAACAACGGCCCCTTACACGCCCCAATCCAATGGGATTGCAGAAATAAAGAATCGTTCATTAAAGGAGATGATGAACGCTTTATTGATAAGTTCTGGTTTGCCACAGAACTTATGGGGGGAAGCCGTTCTTACAGCTAGCCGAATACTAAATTGAGTACCCCATAGCAAAACACAATCCACTCCATATGAAAATAGGAAAGGAAGGAAACCCAACTTGAATTATTTTAAAGTGTGGGGGTGTTTGGTAAAAGTGCAAGTTCCTAAGCTCAAAAGGGTAAAGATAGGACCGAAAACCGTTCATTGTGTTTTCATAGGATATGCAACTAATAGTAAAGCATATCGATTTTTGGTTCATAAATCAGAAAATTCCGACATTAATAATAATACGGTTATAGAATCAGATAATGCTGAGTTCTTTGAAAATATATATCCGTATAAAAAGGAATGTGAGTCGATGAAGGATCTAAACGGCCTCGGGAAGAAACAAAAGAAAGTACACTTAACCAGGAGGATCCAAGACGTAGTAAACGTCAAAGAACGTCTACTTCATTTGGACCAGATTTTGTGACTTTCTTATTGGAAAATGAGCCTCAAACATTTAAAGAAGCTATGTCTTCTTCGGAATCATTGTTATGGAAAGAGGCAGTCAATAGTGAAATAGAATCCATATTGAACAACCATACATGGGAATTGGTTGATCTTCCTCCTAGAAATAAACCGTTGGGTTCTAAATGGATCTTTAAGAGGAAAATGAAAGATGATGGCACTATTTACAAGTATAAGGCAAGACTTGTGGTCAAAGGATATAGACAACGAGAAGGTCTTGACTATTTTGATACATACTCTCCAGTTACAAGAATTACGTCCATACGAACGTTAGTAGCGTTAGCTGCAGTTTATGGTCTTGAAATTCATCAAATGGATGTTAAGACGGCCTTCTTAAATGGAGAGTTGGAGGAAGAAATATACATGGAACAACCTGAAGGGTTTGTGGTTCCAGGTAAAGAAAGGAAGGTCTTTAGACTTGTTAAGTCCCTTTACGGACTAAAACAAGCACCCAAACAATGGCATGCTAAATTTGACCAAACAATGTTGTCAAATGGATTTAAGATAAATGTGTGTACATTAAAAATGTTCCAAATCACATAGTCATTGTTTGCTTATATGTGGATGATATGCTCATAATGAGTAATGACATTGCCAACATAAATGCTACTAAGCGTATGCTAACTAGCAAGTTTGATATGAAAGACTTGGGAGTTGCTGATTTAATTCTGGGAATTAAGATCCATAAGACTTCTCAAGGTCTGGCATTGTCACAATCTCATTATATTAAGACAGTACTTGAAAAATTCAAGCACTTGGGCTTTAAAGTTGCAAAGACTCCAATTGATGTGAATCTTGCATTAGCAAAGAACAAAGGCCAAAGCATATCACAATTGGATTATGCTCGTGTGTTGGGTTGCTTAATGTACATCATGAATTGTACACGACCAGATATAGCTTGTGCTATAAGTAAATTGAGTCGATATACGAGCAATCCATGTCAATCTCATTGGATGGCCATGAAACGAGTTTTGGGGTATTTAATACATACCCCAGGACTTTGCTTTGCACTACAGTAAATATCCTGCGGTCATTGAGGGATACTGTGATGCAAATTGGATCACCGGATCAACTGATTCCAAGTCCACAAGTGGATATGTATTCACTATTGGTGGAGGAGCGATATCTTGGAAGTCGTCCAAACAAACTTGTATTGCCCGCTCTACAATGGAGGCTGAGTTCATAGCCTTGGATAAAGCCGGTGAAGAAGCTGAATGGCTCTGGAATTTCTTGGAAGATATTCCATTTTGGCCCAAACCGTTGGCACCAATATGCATACATTGCGATAGTCAAGCGGCAATTGGAAGGGCTGGGAGCATTATGTATAACGGTAAATCTCGCCATATACGACGAAGACATAAAACCGTTAGACAATTACTCTCTAGAGGAATTATCACGATTGACTATGTAAAGTCAAGTGATAATGTGTCGGATCCACTTACAAAAGGCCTAACTAGAGAGGTTGTTGAGAAGTCATCAAGGGGAATGGGACTGTGGCCAAGAACAAGTCATAGTGGCGGTAACTCTACCTAGAAGACTGGAGATCCCAAGATCTAGGTTCAAGGAGATCAAAAAAGACGGTTCAACATTGTCAACTAAACTTTTGGTCCATTCTCGCGATGAGACAATGTTCAGTACCAAGGATAAAGCATTAAGGCTTTTTAATGATTTCTAAGTTTGATACGGGGTATATCAAATAGTGTATCTACGGGATGACACGTTTAGGAATCACCTATGTAAGTGTGAAGTGTTAGCCGCTTCAAGGAGAACTTTGTAAGGCCAGTTCTCTACGCACTTATGAAACCAGGCGGTGTTCATGGCTGAAACGAACACAACAATGAGAACCAAACACGGTTAAGGTTTGGTTCTGTGACTTGTGGTTGTCTAGGTATACACCAAAGTTCGACAGTTCAAAGATATCAAATCTACCGATTGATCGAGTATATCCGACATAAGTTCACTACGGAAAGTTCAAAGGGAAACCTACTTATCCAGATGCAATTAATCCTTGCTTGCGAATCACACAGTTTTTCAAGCATACTTCCGTGATATAGCCATTCCCCATTCATGTGGGGGATTGCTGGGTTTTTTATGTATTTAATTAATATATTAAATACTTAAAAGAGGGTGAATGGGAAATGGAGGAAAATGAAATTTTGAGTGAATTTTTAAGTTTCCCCCCTTGGCAAATGGATATTGTCCCATATTGGAAGAGGAAGAGGTTTTTTATGGGTATATAAGCAGTTGCTCTTCTTCTAGCTCTTAAAGAGTTGAGAAGAAGGCAAGCCTCGCGCCGTCGCCGTCGTCGCTCGCTCGGCTCGGCTTCGGCTTCGGCTTCGGCTACGGTTTCGGCTTCGGATTCGGATTCGGATTTGGTCAAATGATCGATTGATTGATTAACTTTTTGGACCAAATTTATTTGTTAATAGTAAAATATTAACACAAATGTTATTAAATATTTGTTTTAATAATAGAATATTAATATTAAATATTAATATTAATCCAATCCGTTTTTCTGTTTTGGTAACAGAAAAGTAACTACCCTCTTCAATTTTCCCTCTTTATTGTTGACTAAATGGCCATTTATGTAATGGCATTTATGGTGTGGCCGTTTTGCATAAACAGCCATTCTGAAGAATTGCACCTCTTCAGATTTCAGCCCAACTTTGGCTATAAATACAACACTATTCTGCTCAAAATTTTACTACGATTTTCTGAGTTTTCTCTCCTTCTTCTGCATACTTTTAGCATCAAACAAAGCAAAAGTAAGTGTGATTTGCTACCGAACTTTGTGTTCGCTGAAACACTGGGGTTTGAAGTACCACTACACCAGTGTGTAATTCGTTCTATCCTAGGAGGAAATAATTCATAACCCTGGGTACTAGAAGGGGATTAAATTCCTTAAGGAAATACGGTGAATTCAGTGGGCTCGAATTGATTTTCTGTCATTTCTGTTTATGTTCATTTCTGTTTATATTCATTTATATTTCCAGAATTATATTACAAATACAGTATACTAACAAAATTTGGTGCATGAACATTTTTAAGTGAATAGAATGGTTCTATTCACTTACTTTTTGGACACAAACCCCACACTTAACTTCTATTTTGGAAGCATTGATATTGGTTCTCTTTGGACGTTACTCTTTCAAGATACAAGTGACCATTTTGGTGTGGTCATAGTTTTTTTTTTTTTTTTGTGATAATAAAAGGATATATATATTATATTAACTAGAAGTCATTTGGTGTGATCATTTTGTTATGTCTACAGTGTTTGTGTGTTTGGGACGTGAACCTAAAAAAGTTAGAGGAACGAGAGAATAGTGCATGAATTTGTTGAATTTACTACGTAGATGTCAAGGTGAATAAAACAAAACTCACCATACGGATCTTTTAGAGTATCTAATACAATATTTAAGTAGAGTAATATATACTTGTTTTATTTGCAACTATGAGTTGTTATCTTAATTATTTGTTTATGATATTTTTAGAGATGGGAACAGATCGCACAGTAATTATCCTAATTGAGAAAGTATTGTAAGAAAAAGCGTAAATAAAATATTCTTATAAATTCAAAGTAAACTTCATTTCATCGTAAGCTTCAGAGGCGGATTCAGAATTTGAATTTTATGGATTCAACCTCTAAATTTTTTAGTATTTAACCCATTATATTGTTAAAGTTATGGGTTCATATCAACTATTTATTCCTATTTTAGATAATTTTACATATAAATTTATATTCCGCGTTGAAAGTACTGGGTTCAATTGAACCCGTCACCGCTACGCTGGATCCGCCCCTGATAGTTGAGAATCCTACAAAATTCTTCCTACTTTTTTATTTTGGCTAATAATTTTTCCTACTTAGTTCATTATATTGTAGTTTTTATACCTACATTTACTGAAACCCTAAATGTGAAAGTTGATACCAAGCTAATGTACGGTGGCTTCACTATATATGACGAAAGAGTCGCTCATAAAGATATTGAGAATTAAACCTCGGCTAACTTTAATTTATTTTATTTAATTGTAGGCCAGCTGAAGCTAAAGTGCAGCGAATTTAGGAGTGAAGCCTAATGAAAAGAGACACAAAAGAGTCACTATAGAATATGATGGATAAAATTAATTAATCAATCCCCACCAATATAGATAATACATTTTTTAATGGCATAATTCAAGGACAAAAAGGCTATAGGCGTGGGTATAGGAGGCGGTGGTGGTTGTGGGGTTCCACTCGACGGCGCTACCATCGCTTTCCATGGCTATATTAAGAAAATGTGTTTTCATTTTTCACTAAAGAGAGAAACCTTTAATAATGGGTCCATCGGAGTTGAGAGTCAAAAGTCCCCAATTAGGGAGGCAAAAATGCATCTTTTTTGTATTTGTAGTGTTTTGTTGCTTGTCTTTAAAGATTTATTTGCTTTAGGAGGGCCTCAATTTTTCAAGAATTTATAGTTGGGAGGACATACTTTTTTTTATAACCATGGTATCCGGACTAACTTGCACATACCTCAGCCAATTTTACGGGATACCTAATACATCCCACCAGTAACAGGTACCAGGTAACTCTATTCACCAAAGTTTGGACAAATAAAAAAAAAATCTAATATTTTTGTCTCTACGGGTATTTGAACCTGCAACCTCGGGTTCTCAAGTCACTTCATTGACCACGCCACACCCTTAGGGGGGAGGACATACTTGAATACCAATGCAAACCTTGATCATCTATCATTTCCTCCCCCTCACCTCCCCATAAACTCAGACATTATATTTTGCTTCAAAAAGAGGACTCGAGTACCTAGGGAAAACTTTGTTTAATTAATTCAGAGCGAGCGAGTATAATGTAGTGGTGATCAAAATTCAAACAAAAAATCGAATTCTAATAAGATATTGAACATAGTTTACATCTTGGTTTGCCCTCTTCAATCATTTTTTTTTTATAGTTTTGACGTTCATATCCAAGATTAAAGGCTAAAACATGTGATTAATTGGGCTAGTCTTTAGTCAGTGGAATACAAGAGTCCATAATGGTCTCCTGTCGTCATGCAAAAATTAATGGGGTAAAATTAATTAAGTTGCTATTTATGTAATCGTTAAACCTAGGTAACTATATGTTACTGATATATAGTAGCGTTAGTGTGCAATCTCTCAACATATGGCTTCTTGTTCTTTGTCAACCAGCGAATCGGTCAATTTGGAAAATTTTAATGTAAACAAAAAGATTTTTTAAAATTTTATAATTTTATTACTGTAATTATTTTCACAAGTTTGAGCTTTTGATTATATATACTAAAAACACACACTACTAGGAATCCGCTAAATACCGACCGAAAAAATCGACCAACTAGAAATCGGTGTATTTAAGTTATGTTTTTTTATTAATTGTTAAAATTAAAAAAAAAAAACCGACCAAAGTTGGTCGGTAACTGAAAATATATTTTTTTTAAAAATAATTAAAATTTAACAACACCGGCCAAAGTTGGTCGGTAATGTTGAATTTTGGGAATTGCTTGTTCATTAACCGACTAACTTTGGTCGGTAATAGTCAATTATTTTTTTTTTAATGAATACCGACCAACTTTGGTCGGTAATTTGCAGTTTTTTATTTATTAGAAACCGACCAACTTTGGTCGGTTTTTCTGGGTTTAATTTTGGCATAAAATGCCTGTTTTGGTAGCTACACCACCTGCCAGCATACCAATACAACAACAACAACAACAACAGAACAACAACAACAACAACAATAACAACAACAACAACAACAACACAACAACAACAACAACCAAACATTCAATAAATAAAACTAACAAATTAAAGTTCAATTGAACATAACAATCCAAAACCAAGTTAAAACTAACTACAACAAGTTCAAAACTGGTTCATTGTCTAGTTCAAAGCATATAAAATCAAGGGGTGTTTTGTACAACATCATTATCACCGTCTGATGAACTTTCATCTATAAGACGATATAGAGAAGGGTCTTGTGGAGGACGGGAAGAACGATCACGGGTTCTTTTAGGGGTAGACTTGTGAAGATCCTAATTAGTATATATATAATTTATCATCAAATATATCTATTTGTAAATTGATTCATCGACTTATAACTTACTTAGATACATCGTGGAATATTAAAAATAAAANTATATAAAACACACGCTTCGTTGTACTACTTTAACTACATATATAGCATGTTATAGTATATGTTAGTGTATTAATTATTTGTATTACAAAAGTGTTAACGGATTACATTTATATTATTTAGATAGTAAATATAAAAGTGATTCATAATTTTGACCAATGTTGACCTAATAACCGACCAACTTTGGTCGGTCATTTTCCAGAAATTAAAATATACCGACCAAAGTTAGTCGTTGGTCGGTTATTTTCCAGAAATTAAAATATACCGACCAAAGTTAGTCGGTAAATGCTTCCCCAGCATTAACCGACCAACGTTGGTCGGTAATTTTAAATATAAATTCTTTAAATTTTATAAAATATTTTAAATAATAATATAGCTATTAAAATTTAAAAAATTGGGTCCACATTACCGACCAAAGTTAGTCGGTAATGTGAAAGTTTCTTTGATTAAGCAAGTCTGACCAGCTCGGTCAACTTGTTGACCAATTTACCGACCAACTTTGATCGGTATTTTTTTAAAAATAAATATAAAATATTTTTTTCTAGTTTCCGTCCAAGCTGGACGGCTTTTGATCGCTTTTTTGGACCGACCAACGTTGATCGAAAAATTTTGGTCGATTTTTTTGCGTCTTTCTAGTAGTGACAAGCAAAGTTTCACGTTACTTTTGAATGATGCAGTATCAGTGAGAAAACCATTGAATATGAAAAAGAAATAATTAAAGGATATCATATTTTAAAAGGAAAAAAAAAAAAAAAAAGCTAAATGGAGAACTTGATAGATTGATGCTAAATCATTGAATTGAAAAAAAAAAAAAGGAACTAAATC
This sequence comes from Nicotiana attenuata, assembly GCF_001879085.1. NCBI lineage: Eukaryota > Viridiplantae > Streptophyta > Magnoliopsida > Solanales > Solanaceae > Nicotiana > Nicotiana attenuata. The sequence continues at coordinate 27,563 of NW_017671954.1, read as the reverse complement.
ATCGGTAAGCGGGTTGAAAAGTCGGATGATACAAATGCTACATATGTATCTGTTAGAAAACTAAAGTAAACCCCATGAATAATTGGACTTAATTGAGTTTTCGTATTTTCTTCAATAAAAACGTTAAAAAAAAAAGAGTGAAAATAGCACGGGCTAGCCAGTTTTCGGATTAGTAGTTGAAAAATAGCCCGTGTGTGTAAAGTCATTGAAAAATAGCCCGCGTTTGTAAAGTCATTGAAAAATAGCCACTATTTTGCTGCAACACGCCAGCATAATATACTAGAGATTGGTGCACATGTGTATGAACATCCAGCATATTATTCTGGAACTCCAGCACACGGAAAGTTCCAGCATAATATACTAGAGATTGGAACACATGTGTATGAACTTTCAGCATATTATGCTGGACCAGTATATTGTGTTGCACCTCCAGTATATTATGCTGGACATTTACATGTAAAAAAAATTGAACTCCAGTCTATTATGCTGGAATATTTTTTTGCAAATTTTGAACATTGTTTTCGTTCAGATTTATCTTTACATGAAAAGTGACTAAATTTCGATTACTTCTGAAACTATGACTATTTTTCAATTACCACTTGTAAAAAAAATGAACTAGTCCAATCTATTTGTCTTTGGGGCCTAGCACATGTGCTAGCAACAAAGAGCAGCCCGGCTTACCTGATTTGCATTATCAGGAAATAAATAAATTGGAGCAGCAAGAAAACCAGAGAAAGTAGTTTATGAATTATGTACTAACTAGTACATACATTATTAAAGATCATAATTGACGCTAGTCAAAAGGGAGAAATAAAGAAAAAGCAAAGGATATATATGATTGTACCTTAGCCTTTTCAATATCTATTTAATAAAATAAACACATATCGAAATGGGAAATTTGACATGAATCGTGAGCGGCGCAAAAAAATATTTTGGTAAAGGTGGATAAAAATTCTGGTAGATATTTAAAGAAAAAAAATCCTGTTTTTATTGATTATAGGAACATTAGGTTTAACGTGTTGTCATTTGAATGGAACTAGGAAAAGTATTTGAAACTTCAAATAAACAAATGAATTCACATCTTGAAAGAAAATCACTACGCACATGATCTTGCTTGGTGATAGAGACCTTAATTTTTTTAATTTCTATAAGAAATGAAGTGTAATGTTAACCAATCAACTACGTCTCAATATCATATGTATTTAGATTAAATATATCACGCTTCCAAAAACACCTTTATTTATATATAATATATAAATAATAACGATATATGCCCTTTATCTCTTTTCCAGCATACTTAGTCAAATACTAGTCTCAATCAAATGAGAAGCTTACAGAAAACAGGATTAAACAAATATAAGCGTGTTTTATCTAAGACTTAATGTAACATTACTTGAGTTTTAAATGCTTGGATGACCCTTATTGGCTTGTATATTAATATATTAACAGGAATATTGTACATTTTAGTTAAGTAGGTGATCCTTAGATCGTATTTTGCAGACAAACAATACACCAGAAATCAAGCTAGATTCTTTCTTTGGGATTAAAAATAGCGTTGGAAACATCGTTATGTTTTCCTAATTGCTTGGAAAGGGAAAAGGGGGAAGAAATTTGTTGAAACGTCAATTGTTAACTCAATTTGAAGTATTAATAATGAGTGATAATACAAGTTAGTGGCCCCAGAGCAGAGATTTAGAGACCAAACACAAATCACTCACACATCATATATGCATGTCAAATTGATTCATTCAAACATCTTCAGCAACTCACCTAATCCTATTAATAATTAATTTACCAAAAAAAAACTATTTCTCATTTAAAGACTTCCAGTCCAAGCTTACTACTTTGGAGTTGAATCCATTGAATTTATAGTAGTCAAATCAGTTCAAGGTGGATATATTATATGTATTATATAAGTATGTGTGTGTGCGCGCGCAGGCACATACGTGTGTGTATACAGTCTGCAGGAAGAAGAAAAATAACGCTGCGATAGTTGGATGTTTCTGGGATGAAGGGGAAGAATTCTTTCATTTTCTTTCAGTTATAGGTAAGAACAGTAAACAAACAATGGAAGATAAAAAGAAACAAAAATGGATCAACATAGATTGTATTATATGAAGGAAATCACTTTCTATAAACAAAAAATAAATGATCCATACATTAGTCTTTAAGATACAAGTGGTGGTAGAATCCAGTTGCCAACTCTTTAAATTTTAAATCATATTGCACACAACTAGTATTAACTCTCTACATGTTGCTTGACCCATGAAAACTAATAACAATGGATTGAGACTATTCCCTCCCAGTAAACAATCCCAGCAAATCTTCACAAGTAAAAGAGGCCCCTCCTGCTAAGAATTACAGCAAAGATATAAATAGAAGAAAATTGCAAAAGAATTCTTTCTGAAGGAAAACAAGAAGGATACTCAGCATATTGCAACTCAGCAAGTGAAAGAAAAATTAAAGCAATATGGTCCATGTGAACTTTTCAGGAAAACATACCAAAACTCCTTTCCTCTCAAAGGTAATTATAAGAATCCAAAGATGGAACAAAATGAAGTTATTCTTTCTGATTGACATCGTACAGAAGAAATCCTGGTGCTTACTGCATAGCGCAGTATCGCTGAATTAAAATGAAAGAAAGATGTGAAGCTATATCTGTAGTCTTGACTGATTACTGCATGTGAAGTGAACCAAGACATTCTAGTATGATGAATTAGCTCCTCTAGAATATGAATGTAGAGAGTGGCCAGCCAACCAGCTCCAGGATCCTGATACCTGGAGAGGTGTTGATTCATGCCAAACATATTTGCTAGTTACAATTGGACAATACTGATAAATGCTAAGTACTGAAACCCAAAATGATGTTTTTCCTAAAAGTTCTAATCTAAGTCATCTCCTAGATTGTTCCAGAGATTTGAAGTGCACACATGACTTAAAATCCGATTTTTGCACTTCTTTACTTACTAAAGGTTCCATCAAGAGTGCAAGCTATCGTATGGAGAATCTGAATGATCGTCCAATCCTTGCTATGGCTTATGAACTGTACTCTAAATCTCTAATTCTTGGGTTATATTATTAAAAGATAAACTTAAAGTGTTACTTGATCTGATCCATGCAAATGTGAATAGCCAACAATCAAATTTCTCCTACCTGAAGATGATTTTCAATAATAACTGTGATGAATAAGACATTCATTTTGCCTTTCAAGAGAAACTGAGAAACACAGAGGTATCTGTTCATCATAGACTTGCCATTCGATCACCCTAGCAATTTTAAGGTTAAATGAAGATTTCACAGACCACCCAAGAATTCACATTGCTATGCCAATTAAAATAAACAATGTGTTCTGTTAGAAACTTAAGTGTATCTTGACATCAAGATATGGGGGTTCTTAATATAGAGAATAAATCAGTATCACAGAAAGTGTCTAGTAGGTAGAGCAAAGGGAATAATCTAGTTTGGTCCGGTAATTGATCGATGGCTTTCCAATTTCTTCGCTTCTCGTCTCAGATCCTGACCATCTCTAGAAAGGAAAGAGGACTCTTCTCTTTTCTTTCTTAAGTTTGACTTAAACAAAGCTTCCTTTCTTTTCTTGCAAAAGTTCTACTTAAACACAGTTTTAGAAAGAGTAGGATTCTGCTTCCAAGATTTACTTTTTCTCTAGCAACTTTTTTGTCAAATTAAATCCTAAACTAAATATACCGTGCTCGCTCCAAAAATCTCGAAGTCTAAGTTATATGATCTTGTTCAGAAGATGAGTCACAAAATGAGCATCCTGACTAATGAATGCTGGTCCTATCTCCTTTCACAAGTCAGAGAATCGGATGGAATAAACAGAAAAGATATGTGTTCATCAAAGAGTACGAAATGATACAGGAATGCAAAGGAATATTTAGTAATGCAGCATCAATGACATCCCCTTATAGCAATCATGATTAAGAATGCAGTTGATTATGCCTGAAGAGAAATCCAATATTAGAACGGTATCTGCCTAAAGTTATTATTAATGTATGTCAAACTGGATTCAATTACATGAGCGCATTAAATATACAAGAGGCCACCTTCAAGCTTGGGTGTAAATTTTAATAGGAACTAGGTTTAGAGGAAGGAACGGAATTCAATACAAAAAGAATGAAATTCTGATTCATGAATGGGCACCAAATGGAAATTGTATCTCGCAAAGCACTCGGTGAGCCATCTAGTTACACAAGAAACATCAACTCTTTTATCTTCACCAGTGCCGGTTGAATGAGACAACAAAATAAAATACGCAACACATGTGCTTACGTGTTGAAGTGCAGCTTTTTTCTTGACTTATCATCCATGAACTCTAATCCATTGCAAAAAAGTGCTAGAATATCATTCCCAACTGGTTCTTCTCTTGGTCTCATCAGCTCCTATATCCAAAGAAAAAAAATCAATTCACAGGTTGGTATCTCATATTAATAAAAGCTGACCTTTATAAGGCAAAGCACTATTTACTACATAACAGCTGGATACCATAGAGGTATAGCCAGGAAGCAGTAGAACACAAGTTTATTTTCATGGTTGAATGTAAGAACTTTCTAGTTCTTGAAGATTCAACCAACTGAAAAGTAGATCTATGTTAACACTTTACCTGTATAACAAATCTTTTAACTGCTTCATAATTCATAAACTTGTACAAGTAATTCAAAAAGTCATTTAGCAAAGAGTGTACTTACACTCAAAGGTTGCCCAGCGAGATGGAGGCACAATAGTGCGATCTTGCTTTGCCTCTGAGGCATAGAGCAAAGTGAAGAGATCCTTTGTATCATCCTTTTTCTTCACAGATGGGTTACTGATGAGACTGTTTTTTGGAGGTAAATTAAGAATTTCATCCATCGTGTCCAAAGAAACCTGAGAAAATACGAGTATTTCTTAAGATAACGTTTTTCTGAGCCATGCTTGACAATGAAAAAGTCCAGGAAAAAAATGTAGTTTACCAAGAAAACTTAGTATCAGCTAATGCATTTGGCTATACGACTTGCCAAAGAGTATAGCACATAATGAAGAGATTGTTAACCGAATTATAAAAGATAAATAAGTAGGCAAAGGCATATTCCTGTTAGTTAAAACCTAAAAAGAAATTTGCTTCCAAAGTAAAAACATGTAAACAAAGTACAATATCTTCAGTACCCCACGAGATCTTGTAGTTGAAGGAACTTGTGGCTGTTGTTCATTAAAAACTTCTTCCTCCAAGGAATATTTTCTTGCTTTCCTTGGAATATCAGCTGTTGCTCCAAATTCGCTTGTTTCAGCAACCATATTAGATGGGGCTGGTTGAGAGGCATATCTAGAAGCCCATTTTTTCTCCTGATACCTGGAGTCAGAATGAAATATGTAAAGGGAACAGTCATGTAGCTTTCATTGATAAAAACATGCGAGTACATAACATAAGTTTTTGTGCAGAATTACTTGGTCCGAATAAATTTTGCAATGTCGCTTCTATCTGTGCTTGCTGGTAGATCTGCCTCCCAATAATTGTTCGACTTCTCATTACCTACACCTGCACATTAAAACATGGACCAATAATTTTCCTTGTTAGCCTCCTAAATATCTTCAGAAGTATAAGAAATTTAAGGGGAAAAGATAACCAGAATATCAAAGGCAAATGGCAGTATGGCACATAAGAGGGCTCTACTTGGAATGAAGAAAAACATTTACTCCATGATTTTTACGGAGTTTCTTGTGTCTTGTTCTATAAGCTTCTTAGGAAAAGTTTTCAACTGGAGAACACTCTCAATACTAGGGGGAAAAAATAGTAGCTCGCCCACCCCTACCCCAAGCACACAACAAAAAGAGGACCTCCTTGCGAAGAACTTCTTGTTCTTGTCCACTTTCGTGATGGTATTTGACTGAGAACAAAATTATGGATGTTACAATTCAACTTATATATCATAGCGGTGACAGTTGAAATAGTATAACATTGATCGTTGAATAGTTAGATTGCATAAAGCAATGATTTTCTTGTCAAAATTGTATAAAATATGAATTCCATAAAATATTTCCGCACATCCCAAAATAGATAAAATGTCATGTAAATTAGGAAGAGGGAGTTTCTGTTTTCCCAATTATTCAGACTAGTTTTTCCTTTTTTTTTGCCTAAGAACCACCTCAATTAGGCTTCCTTGTCCACTGAAAAATTAATTGTGGAATGTTTTCAATATGTTCACACAAAAGTGGAGGATGAGGAACAAAGTTTCACTGAACAGAATTTCACGAAAGTTTTTCAACAACAGATGTACAAAAACAACTAGCCTTTACTACTATTCCTCATTCCCACTTCCACCGTCCTTTTCTCCTCCAGAGACAAAAGCTCGCCCAAAGTCCACATTCTGAGATGTCAACAACTCTGACCTAGTTAGTAATTGAATGAAGATTAGTAGCCTTCTGCTAACTATGAAATGCCATAAGGATGAGAGCTGTATAGCATACTCAAAGGATTCATGAAACGTTTCTATTCGGTTGGGGAAGTAGAGGAGCGACTACGTTCATTTTGATAATAAAGTAGTGACAATCTTTAATACCTAAAGTTTTTTTATACATGTGTGCATGTGTGGCATGCATGGAAGAGAGAGAGAGAGAGAGAGAGAGAGAGAGAGAGAGAGAGAGAGAGAGAGAGAGAGAGAGAGAGAGGTACATTGCATGAAAGCAACCTGCTCCGGCAGCCAAGTATCCAAAGTTGTCGACCTTACCTATCACAAGCAAGAGGCATGATAGCCATTAGCAAAGAAGATTAAGCATTCAAGTCTATATCCAAAAGTCTGTGTGTGCTTTCTTTGATGTATTCAGAAAAAGCTGAGCGACCTTCTGGAACTGGACTCAACTCCACGATTGCATATATACAAATAAAAAGGTAAAGGCATAAACTGAGGACTTCAGGGATAGAATGTCAAGGACAGTGCCATCTTTATCTTTTCTATATTTACTTGGACAATTCAAACGTAATCATTAGAAATTCTTTAATTCAGTGAAGTTGAGGTGTGTTTTTATGCAGCAATAAGATGGAAATTTTCAGGAACAGAACACTTGTTTGTTGTAGCAGTGTCATGTATATATTGCTTTTGTTGTTTGAGAAAATCACGACAGAAGACAATGTTTATCGAATGACAAGAATGGTTTTCCCCTATTTTCATTCAAAAAGTTCTCCAGAAAAAGTTAAGGTTCAATGAAGAAAAACTGAAGTCAACAACATATACGCAGCATCTCATCTAGATGACCCAATCTCCATTTTCCTGAACCACAGATTTTTTTTTTCTCCCAAATCAATCTGATTGGTTTGCACTGTTCCTAAAGTAAGACAAAAAACAAATGGATATTTTGCCAACTATTATTTTACGTAGACCGGAAAAGTGACGTAGTGGCAAGCAAGTTCGAAAAATATTTTACATTCAGTTCCGAGACTATAACCCTTGCATAGTCATTAGCTCTATGTTTAAATTTCAAGAGGAGTCCGGTGTAAGGGTTTACTAAAATTCACTGATAGCATGAAACATTAAAATTTCCATGAGGAAAGAATCAGTGATAAATTTAGTTGACCTGAAGCATCGTTATCATTTAAAAGCATAACTTTTTTTCTCTGTACACAATTAAAGTGATCAAAAGCTCATAGTGTGTAGGCCTTCCCTCTTCAGATTTCTTTCCAAGGGCAGGAACACTAAAACTAGAAACGAATATCTTAAAGAAACCGGCTACTTTATTAACAAGATAGCATTGAATATTATTTCACTAAAGGAAAAAAAGAACTTGGGAGAAAAAGCAGTTCATTTCATACTGATCGCTTCATATATTTCACTAGTGTGTACTTAGGGACTAATTGAATAAGAAAATAAGAAAATTCAGAAAACAACAGTAAAAATAGACCTGCTACGACTTCTTACTTATGAAGGTATTACAAACTTCAGAGACGGCGGGGAAAAGGTGTTTGAAGTCATCAGAAAGTCGTAATCTTTGCTTCTCCCCCTTGTAGATAAGTAATGAGACAATAGAATTACCTTAGCAGGGAAAGCCACTTCCACTAATAGATAGTCCCCAAGAATGTTAATAGATAATAGCCCTTTATGCAACAGAAGTTAATTTATGCTTCACCATCTGAGTCTTCCCATCTTAACCTACATTTAGTGCTGCATAAGGCCTATAGTTTTCACTTTACTCACTTAGTATTCAGGTGGCCGTTATCAAATTCCACGACAACCCTTCAAATACATCCTTAAACCACTAAACTAAGTTATTGGGAACAAACTATGTCTCATTCAGATTGTTTTGCAAAAACTCAATAGCACCCAGAATCGAAACTGTGTTTCACCTGTTACAGATAGTCTTTTAGCGTTGAATTTGTAATGCTATTAAATAAAGGATGGATGCATTTGATAGTCAAACAGTAAAACTTAAAACGAAAAAACATGTCGAGTAATTTTGCTCATTTATACGCATTACTAAGAACTGTAGTTAATGATAACTAAAGTGTATACCTTTGAGATATGCACCCCAAGACTCCGATGAATTCCTGAACATTGCAAGCAGATGAATATCCCAAGGTTGATGCTCGCCCACCTTGGGGCCCTGATACAAAATATCGGAAACTATCAAAAAGTGATTAGACTAACATGTTGGATGAAAGGAATATGCTTTACCACAGGGACACCGTGAAAGACTATGCAGAGACAGAACAATCAGTACAAAGAAAGAGAATCACATAGACGGTGAACAAGGTGGAAAGTGCACATCTAGCTCCTTGCATAACCTACTACTATTCTAGATGGTCATGATATACAGTTAACAGCTGCAAACTGGTTGCAGAAAGCGCACCTTCCCCGACAATCTGCACATTCCCTATTTTCTGGAAGCTTAAGAAGGCCCTCCAATATCTGCAAGTAGTGAAAGGTACACACTAAGCTAGAAAATCATACATGAGAGTGCAGAAAAGCCAAGTGTACCAACAATTTGAAGAAAAAAGATCACTAGTGACAAAGAGTTTGATTCAAAAGGATATAACTTTGACTTCTGCAAACAAACAGACTTTCCAATTATATATGCATATAATTTCTTACTTCAGACTTTCTTCCTCTTAAAAAATGTATATCTGGTTATGACAAAAGCTATGTGGCATCTGTCATACTAGTTCATGGGCAATTTCAAAAAATTAAACCCCTTAACACAAGATAACTATGCAGTGTAACATGGTAATCCACCTTGTCCTATGAGTCTTCAATCTCAGGATATGTCACCATCTCAAACATGATGAACTTTTCTGCCAGTAAGATGGGCTGAGGGAAGGGGCATGTTAGATCAAGGATGTGAACGATCCTGTCCAACTAAGCTATGTAACAAGCCTAAAACAAATATAGCTTTCACAAATGAATGCTCATCCTACTAATCAAATTTCTGAAGCTGCCACAGTGCACATTTAATAAAATTAAAATGGTATAAAACTGAATTCTTAAGAGTAGGAAGTTTTCTCAAAACCACATTATAGCTCCACAAAAGGATTCTAAGATGGTTCCTTGGCTTCTTTGCCCTGTCAGAAATTATTAATCACCTTCTGGAACAAATATATTGGTCCTAATCAGGGAGAGTTAGCCTATATTAGTTCAATTTTTTTATTAAATAGGAAAAAAACAGACAGGCAACAAAGTTACTAGGGTGGTAAGTGCTGAGGAGGGGAAAGAGCAAATGAAGTTTGATAGAATTAAGACAAGATGGACTTAGGAGCAATATCTTTTAAGTTTTAACCTTGTCTTAAGGTGAATTTTTGTTTATAGTCAAATCCATTGTTTAGATGTATATGTTTTTTGACTCTAGTCATTTTTCTCAATTTGCTAATATAGTGTAAATGCTGATACTATCAAATCACAAACGTCACAATAGGTTGTTCCTAAAGTTAAATTAGGAACTAACTGTTAGATTGGTAAAACACTAATATTTGTGTGATCACTGCCAGACACAACAACAACAAAATTGTTTTATTTTAAGTGAGATGATTTTGCAAAAATCTTTCTTACAGTCAGTGAACAACAACTCATCCAGTAATAGTAATTAAGAATCTCTTTGATGATATCTGATAGTCTTTTAAGATTTCACTGCTCTAAGAGATAAATACTTATTATATTGTATTGTAACACAATTACCGACTTTGGCCAATTCAACCTAACAAGTTCTATCAGAAACCTTGACTATCTGATAGTAGTTTTACAGCTATAGCTCATATTGACTGTTAAAACTAACTGTCAATGGTCGAATTATTCTCGAACATTATTCGCCCCCAAGGCATTGGTTCACAACAAAAATATACAACATTGGGATGTGTGGTATACAACATTGGGATAGGCTCACATCACACGTTCAAATCCTGCAAGGAGAAGTCTGGTATCTAAGTGGAGAAGGGCAGAGGGATGCACCCATATACACCAAGTTTCAGAACTGCAAATAGAAACTTTTTTCTTAACCAAAGCATGTCGTTGTCAACTAAAAACAAAGCTTTTTCCATGTAAAATCTTGAGCAATGTGACAATGAATTCAAGGCACATATCTAACTGAAAAGCATTATGAGCTAGTATATTGACATTACTACCAATGTTTAATGTAATGAATAGACAGTCTTTCCTTAGGTCTATTTTCTCCTCCAGTAGAAATTGCCAATATTATTCAAACCTTCTTTGGAATAACAAAGTTTCAAGTAGAATGTCTTTAATTAGCTTTTAAGCAATAGAGCAAAAGCTAACTACTGAATGAATTAGCGCCAATTGCATAACCTTGTTTAAAGGAGAAATTATCAGAATGAGTGAATTAAATCTGTTCTCTTTGATCATAAAAGATTATAACTAATCCAAAATCATCGATAGTATCGACAAAAAGTAATGATAACATTGGGGACATTTTAATCTCTTCTCCTTATGATTGTACATTAGTCGCGGGGCTGGTAAATGCATTGCATTCAATTGTATTACTCGTAAATTATATTACTCTCAATGGTACAGCACAGCGACGCTATTTGAAAAAGCAAAGTAATCCGAATTAACCGGAATCCATGCGGGTATTGAACACGACGAGAAACCAAAAAACACGAAATGCTTACAATCAACATAGACAGCAGGTAAGAAACAGGGGGCTATACCTTTGCATGTTTGGCATTAAGCTCCTTGGAAACGGAAGCCTTGTCGTTCATGGCTGCAGTTTGGTTCCAAAAAGCCAAAACAGAACAACAAGGCCTAAGCTGAACAGCGCAGAAGAGAGAGAGAAAACAATCTCCCTCTCTGGGATTGAGGGTGGGGGTGGTGGGGGTATTGTGTATTCTCTTTTCTCTGAATGGTTTTCGATCGTGGAATGGGGAAAACCTCTTCACACGTTCAAAGGAAAGCAGTTACTTTACATTCCTTAAACTGCGGCTTCGTTCATAACGGCAACTCCAATTCCTAACCCATCAACACCACTCTCTTCTCCTCTCCCATACCTCCCATCAATCACACACACACACACACCACGTCGCATACACACATATACCTTTGTTTATGCCAAATTCTATTCCAGTATTATATTACCGATAAATAAATAACAAATTAAGGTGAAAATATACATCCATTAATTATTAACTAGTATTAGTACCCGCCTATTAAAGTGTGATGTATGTTGTTTGAATCATGTGCAAATAATCTTAAAATACAAAAATCTCAAATAAAAATTATATAACATTATATATTAATTACGAAGTAGGATACGAAGTTATTGTTCAAATCTTGTAGTGCATAACCTTTTTTTTTACCTAACCCTTTGATTTTAATCTTGCATTTTGTTTCGCTGTCAATATTGAAGAATACTAAACATATAATGTTGTGATCTGTCTTGTTTGAGCACAATAGATCATATTATTTTAACAAACTTCTTACTATCACTTTATTTTTATCTAAAAGTTAAATATGTCTCATTCATCACATTATACACAAATTCTTTTTTCTTTTATTATTTCTTATAGTTATTGTATTATTTATTATTTAATTTATACTATCATATAATATTTTATTAGCTTAATAATTAAATTAATGTCTTATTTATTATTCTTTTAATAGTCTTTAATAAATAAAAATGTTTTATTGTTGAAATTTGGTATATTTTTATGCTTGTATCCTCTTATTCGAATTTTTTTGATCAATTAAATTTATTGTAATATTATAAATACTATATAATTTAATTTTTAACTTATTTATTTTTAAATTAATTTAATATATAAGTATCCTTACACTATCTCTATTTTTATACATTTTCTTCCCTACTGTGAATTTTAATAGTTTTTACATTAATTGTTTACCTATAACCAAAAAAATATCATTTTTTATTTTAAATTATAAAATTGATGTTGGTTCAACTATTAATACATAAGTTATTTGATGATTATGTTACAAATGTATTGAGTTCTCTTATACTTATTTTTGATTTAGATGCAGTTAAATTTCTTTTTTATAGCTTTAAGATATAAATTTAATTTTTAATATTCATTAATAAAATTACCTATATTAGAAAGTTATCTTTTATTCTTAAAATTTAATTTAATATTGGAAAAATAATTTTTAATTGTTTGAACATATTATATGTATGTAGTAATATGTTTACTCTCATTTTATTTCTTTCCGTAATATTTTTCAAAATAAAAACTTTCATCTTAGTTACAAATAATTCTTATCATTCTATTTTCTAAATTGGAACGCAGATTCAAAAAAATGTGCTATGCTTTCAAACTTATACTAAATGCACTCAATTCATATATTAATTGTAAAAAAATATTTTCTTAGTTGTTTGAACACATTATATCTAAATGTTGTAGTAGTATTTTCACTGTCAGTTTATTTCTTATGTAAATTTTCTTTCTTTTTAGCTCTAATACAAATTTAATTTTTAATTTTCATTAGTATAATTGCTTATATTAGAATTTTTTTTTGTACTGTAGTTATTTTTTTCATAAATAAAACTTCAATAGTATCCATAGGTTAAGCATTCTAATCATAGTTTTAACAACTTTCTAATTTCAAATTCAATTAGCCTTTTCCTTTCATTTCTAATAGTACATTTTAAATAATTTAACATAATTTTGCTAATTTTTTAAGTATTGTATATTTAATTTTAGCAACTTTCTAATTTCAAATTCAATTAGCCTTTCCCTTTCTAATTTTAAGTTTGTATATTAATTTATTTTATTTTATAAACTTATAATTTATAAATATCCTCACATTATCTCTAATATATGTCACGACCCGGATTTTCCACCCTCGAGAGTCGTGATGGCGCCTACTAATGAGAGCTAGGCAAGCCAAATTTAGTTACTTGCCCTTTAATAATCTAATCCATTTAACAATTTACGGCAACAATACAAAAACAACGAAATTCAATAATAAGCGGAAGTCTTAACATTTTATAAAACTGAATAAAAATGCGAAAAGTTCTACAAAATCCTCTACCCAAAACTGGTGTCACTGTACTGACGAACTGCTAAGAATACTACATACCAACGTCTGAAAGAGAATATAAGTTGTTTGTCTCGATTACAATGAGATAACAGATAAAAATAAAGGATAGAGGAGACGCCGGGCCTGCGGACGCCTGCAAGGCTACCTCGGGTCTCGCTGAAATGAAG
>NW_017671954.1:11329-13675 GCF_001879085.1 Nicotiana attenuata | reverse complement strand
GCCTTCGATCTTTGATTTGAAGAGGAGGAGTGGTTTTGGAAAGGAAATAACAGTGTATTTGGAATGCCGATCCATATCATTTAGCATTGTTGCAGCGCGCAACCCGATCCACAATTATCATTCAATGCACGGCATCACCCTTCGTGCTTTAACACTCTTACTCACCCAATCAACAAATCACAAACAAGGGCAAGGGAATAATAAAACAAGAATGGAAGTCCCGGCAAGGGTACACAAACAACAAATAAAAACCCGGCAAGGGTACAACATCAATAACCAACAACGTCCCGGCAAGGGAATAAATCATTAACTCTTCTCTTTCTTTCACTTTCATCTCAATGTTCACATTATCACTTGAGCCAATGCTCCAAGGAGTTACTTATCTCATACACCTTCACAATTTGTAGTTCATCCCGAGCCAATGCTCCACGAAGTTCAAAGATCACAATCTCTTTCACAAGATCTTTACAACATGTAGAAGTCATCATTTAAGCATGGAAGGCATAACAACAACCAAACTATTTGCAAAACAAGGACTCACGGTCATGCTAGACACCAATGTATAGATACCCGTCACCATGTCTATACATCGTACTCGACAATTAGCAAGTTACAAATAAGACTCAACTCCCATTCCCTCAAGCTAGGGTTAAACCAAACACTTACCTCGATGCTTTGAACTCAACTCAAGCATCAACTATAGATTTACCCCGTGATTCCACCTCCAATCCGCTCGAATCTAGCCACAAATTACTTAATTACTTTAATAAACACTAAATGAATCAATTTGAATGCATAAAAATAAATTTTTCAAAGTTTTTCCCAAAATTCCAAAATTGCCCCCGGGCCCACGTGGTCAAAACCCGAAGTTCGAACCAAAACCCAATTACCCATTCCCCCACGAACTCAAATATGTAAATTGTTTTGAAACCAATTTTTAGAAAACCTAGGTTTTACCCAAAACTCCCAATTTCACCCATGTAAATCTTTCATTTTAAGTGGAAAACATGTTAAATGATGTTAATGATTGAAAGAATTAAGTAAAAATCGACTTACAAATGATTTGGGATGATACTTGTTCTTGAAAAATCGCCTAAGGAGTTGTATTTTGAAAGTGGGGTGAAAAATGGCCTAAAATTCGACTAAGTATGAAAATTGTTGGGTTGCAGATATGGGAATTGCGAGCTGGGGTTCGCAATTGCGAACCCCGACCAAATGTGGGAATTGCGAACCATAGTTCGCATTTGCGAACTCAGACCCATCTGGAGACCTTCGCATTTGCGAATAAGGCCTTGCATTTGCGAACACTTGACCTTCGCTTTTGCGAAGGATTTCTTTGCATTTGCGATCCAAGGCAAGCCTGGGCTGGTTTCGCATTTGCGAGTTCGCATTTGCGAACTAGGCTTCGCAAATGCGAAGCCTGCAGGCCTGATCATACCAGATTTTTTTTTAAGTTTAAAAATGCACTCCGACACCTGCCCAAAACTCACCCGAGCCCTCGGGGCTCCAAACCAAATATGCACACAACCTCAAAAACATCCTACGGACTTACTCGCGCGATCAAATCGCCAAAATAACATCATATACATCAAATCAAGCCTCAAAACTCATGATTTCTTCCAAATTTTCATAAAACATCAATTTTCCATTTTAAGTCCGAAACACGTCAAACGACGTCCGTTTTCAACCAAACTTTACAGAAAGCGCTTAAACCATATATAAGACTTGTACCGGGTGTCGGAACCAAAATACGAGCCCGATACCATAGTCTTTTAATCAAATTTCATTTTCATTTTCCTTAATCATTTCCATCTGAACCAAAATACGGTGTCGTAGTCAGAGCTGTCTTGAGCTTCTGAAAGCTCGCCTCACACTCATCCGACCATCTGAACTGGGCACCCTTCTGGGTCAATCTGGTCATCGGGGCTGCAATAGATGAAAACCCCTCCACGAACCGTCTATAGTAGCCTGCCAACCCCAAGAAACTCCGAATCTCTGTAGTTGATGCTGGTCTAGGCCAGCTCTTGACTGCCTCTATCTTCTTTGGGTCCACCTGAATACCCTCGGCTGATACAACATGACCCAGAAATGTAACTGAACCCAACCAAAATTCACACTTCGAGAACTTCGCATATAACTGATTATCCCTCAGAGTCTGAAGAACCACTCTAAGATGTTGCTCGTGCTCCTCCTAGCTGCGGGAGTATATCAATATATCATCAATGAACACTATCATGAATGAATCCAAATAAGGCCTGAACACTCGGTTCATCAAGTCCATGAAAGCTGCTGGGGCATTTGTCAACCCAAATGACATAACCAAGAACTCATAATGCCCATACCGAG
>NW_017671954.1:5416-9268 GCF_001879085.1 Nicotiana attenuata | reverse complement strand
CGATGAGGTACTACTGAATCTGCCGGAACTGACGGGCTCTCCTTGTCTACCCCCCGTGACCACCTCCCCTGTGATAGAACCATCTCAACTCTGCGGGCCACATTGGCCGCCTCCTGAAAGCTGATCTCACTGCCAGTCTCCCTAGCCATCTGGAGACGAATCAGCTGGATCAAACCATCAATAAATCTCCTCACCCTCTCTCTCTCAGTGGGAAGTATGACAAGAGCATGGCGAGCTAGATCAATGAACCTGGTCTCATACTGAGTGACCGTCATAGAACCCTGCTGGAGGCGCTCAAACTGCCTCCGATAAGCATCTCTCTGAGTAACGGGGAGAAACTTCTCCAGAAACAACTCTGAAAACTGCTCCCAAGTCAAAGACGGCGACCCTGCTGGTCTGGCTAAGCAATAATCTCTCCACCAAGTCTTGGCGGATCCAGATATGTGAAAGGCGGTAAAATCGACCCCATTGGTCTCAACAATACCCATGTTCCGAAGAACCTCGTGGCAGCTATATAAGAAATCCTGGGGATCCTCAGAAGAAGCACCGCTGAATGTAGTAATGAAGAGCTTGGTGAACCTATCCAACCTCCATAAAGCATCGGCAGACATAGCTACCCCATCACCGGCCTGGGCTACCACACCCGGCTGAGCTGCTCCAACTAGCTGAACTGCTGGAGTGTGAATCGGGGGAACTCCCTGCTCCGGAGTACGAGTAGCAGGAGTCTGGGCCCCTCCTCCAGCCTGAGAGACGGCTGGTGCTACCGGAAGCATACCTGCTCGGGTGACGCTCTCCATGAGGCCCACCAATCGGACTAGAGCGTCCTGAAGAACTGGGGTAGCAATAAAACCCTCTGGGACCTGAGCTGGGCCCACCGGAACTGCTGGGGCTGGGGCCGAAACCTCCTCGTCAAAGTCAACCTGAGGCTCCGCCACTGGTGTTGCTGCTCGGGGCTAAGCTCGCCCCTACCTCGGCCTCTAGCACGGCCTCGGCCTCGCCCTCTGCCCCTGGCGGGAGCTGTCTGGGGCTCGGACTGCTGATCGGAAGATGAGGAAGCATGTGTTCTCGCCATCTGCGAAAGAACAGAGTAGAAATTCAATTAGCGTTGAGAAACCAAACCGCACGACAAGAAAGAACCAATGTGAAACTTTTCCTAACTCGGTAGCCTCTGGGATAAATATAGACGTCTCCATACCGATCCCTCAGACTCTACTAAGCTTATCCGTGAGTTGTGAGACCTATGTAACCTAGAGCTCTTTCATTTTAAGTGGAAAACATGTTAAATGATGTTAATGATTGAAAGAATTAAGTAAAAATCGACTTACAAATGATTTGGGATGATACTTGTTCTTGAAAAATTGCCTAAGGAGTTGTATTTTGAAAGTCGGGTGAAAAATGGCCTAAAATTCGACTAAGTATGAAAATTGCTGGGCTGCAAATATGGGAATTGCGAACCCCGACCAAATGTGGGAATTGCGAACTGATAATAGGTGAATTTAACTATAATTAGGCCCTAAAGAACCACCTTCTTGTATAGTTTTGATGATAAAAGTGACAACAAAATGCTCTGATTAGTGCTTTTCATGTGTTGCACGTGATATATGATAAGAGAAGGCTATGGAGTATTTTTGGGATCAAATATGGAGAAAAAAGAGGCCAATCGTAAAATTTTGCCAAGTGAACCAAGCGAAGCAGCTCATGCCAGGCCTGAAGAAGGACTGCCGCGGTTCCACTGCGACCGCGGCAGAACCGCGGTAGAAGACTATCGCGGATAAGTTGAGATTCAGAGAAGGTGTGTGGCCGCGGTTTGACCGCGACCGCGGCAGAACCGCGGCAGAGGCATAAAAGTTCAGGGGCTTAAGTGCAAAACACGGGATTTTTAGCCCAAAACCCTATTTTAAATACTAGACTTCGCCCAAAGGAGGCAAGAATTGTATTGGAGAATATTGTAGCAAGGAAAACAATTGTGAGAGATCACTTAAAACATCATATCTTCTTCTTCTTTAATTTTTCTTGCAATTATGATTATGAATATTGTTCTAGTTGATTTACCCATAGTCATGAGCAGCTAAATCTTTTGTCTAGGGTTTTGATGGAACCTATTGAGAGATGAACTTCTTGTTTATGTGAATACAGTTTGCCGGTTTAATTTCTATTTGTTCAACTACGTGTTTGTTGTAGTTAATTGACAGGATCCTCAATTAGCTGTGCCTATTTAGTGTGCATAACTCAGGAGAGAATGCATATTTAGGTGAATGTTGAACAACACCACTCCCAAAGTATAAGAGGGATCTATAACTGCGGGTTTAAAGGCGGGATTAGGAATAACAAAGCCTTGGGTGCAATCTTAAGTGAACTGTGATAAATAAAGCTAGCTAGTGTATCTCGGGAGAGTGCATTTAGTAAATTACTGTGATTACTCGGGAGAGATTTTCGGTAAGAAGAGCGTTCATGATTGATAGAATGTGTTGGTGAATTTGTAGGAAACATAAACAGAAGGAATCCATCAATAGGGAAAATCAGTACCTTAGCGTTTTCTCATTATTGTTTACAGCTTAGCATCTTTAATTTGCAGCTATTAGTACTGTTAATCTAGTTATTAAAAACACCATCAACTGTGATTCTCAACGTTTGGGAAATTGATTCTAAAGAGTTTAGTAGGTCTAAAGATAGTGATTGATAGGTTAATTCTCTGTGGATTCGACTCTGGGCACAATACTCATGTTATATTTGCAACGTCTGCATTGTCCTTTTTATAAGGCATAGTTGGGCGTGATCAAATTTTGGCGCCGTTGCCGGGGAATTAACGGAATTATCAATTACCATTGATAGAAATACAAAAATTCTTAGTGTGGTCAGTTTTCTCTCTAGCCAATTTTTCATTGAAATTTTGACGGTTGTTAATCTGGTCGCACAGGTGTATGCCTAGAAATTCTACGAGGACTGGAGAACTACTTGAAGGACTCTCAGACCCCGAGAAAACATTCCGGACATTGAACCGTGCCAACAAAAGACTTCAACAATCCCAACAAACACACAAATTCGAAATTGACATGGGAGACGTAAACGACCCCAACGGAAACGTCAGGAATGAGCAAGTTGGCTTAAATGCCAGAGAAGTGGCACCTCCTGTGCCTGAGGGTGCACTATATGACTGGGCACAACCCAGAGCTGACAATCTGGCCACTGCCATTGTTGTGCCCGCAATACAAGCTGAATCGTTCCAGATCACAAATAACATGCTGCACTTGTTGCAAAACAAGGGACTCTTTTCTGGGACGCAAATAGAAGATCCTCAGCAGCACTTGAAGAACTTCCTGTCTATCTGCAAAACTCAAAGGCAACCCAACGTGACTCCGGAAGCAATCAGGCTGTTATTGTTTCCATTCTCGGTGACAGGAGCTGCTCAGGTTTGGCTAAACTCACTCCCCATAAACTCTATAGAAACTTGGGATGAGTTAGCCAAGAAATTTCACAACAAGTTCCACCCGCCCAACAAAACTGCTCAACAAATTGACGAGATCGTGAGCTTCAAACAGAAACCAATGGAGACACTGCATGAGATATGGGGCAGGTTTAAAGGAATGTTGGTCATGTGTCCCTACCACGGTGTTCCAGAACAGATGTTGGGACAACGGTTTTACATGGACTGTCAGACAACATGAAGAATATTGTAGATGCCTCAGCTGGTGGGGCATTCTTGAGCAAAACCTGGAGAGAAGGTCAGAATCTGCTTGACAAGATGGCACAGAATTCGGGGTGGACGACCAGGAATGCACCTATCACTCCAGTGGTGCACTCAGTGCCTCTTGATCCCTCAAATACCATGGCTGAAAATATGGCGACCCTCCT
>NW_017671954.1:0-2865 GCF_001879085.1 Nicotiana attenuata | reverse complement strand
CCCCAACCTCAGTCAAAGCAATCAGAAGCTTCCTTGGGCATGCCGGTTTTTACCGGAGGTTCATAAAAGACTTCTCCAAAATTGCCAACCCTCTATGTAAGTTGTTAGAAAAAGATCACCCGTTCTTGTTTTCTGATGATTGCAGGGTAGCATTTGAGGAGTTGAAAAAGAGACTGGTCACAGCACCTATCATTGTTGCCCCCAACTGGGAGCAACCGTTCGAACTAATGTGTGATGCCAGTGACTATGCAGTGGGGGCAGTGCTGGGCCAGCGGAAAGACAAACTGATGCACCTAATCTACTATGCTAATAGAACGTTGAGTGGCGCCCAGTTGAACTACACTATGACTGAGAAGGAGATGTTATCTGTGGTGTTCGCGTTCGACAAATTCCGATCCAACCTGATAGGGTCCAAGGTAATTGTATATACTGACCATGCAGCTCTCAGGTACCTAATCGAAAAGAAAGAATCTAAGCCACGCCTGATTCGTTAGGTGTTGCTACTGCAAGAATTCGATCTTGAAATTCGTGACCGTAAGGGCACTGAGAATCAAGTCGCTGATCATCTATCACGACTTGAGGGAGCTGAAAAGGCAGTTGAGGTTGAGGAAATTCTAGAAACTTTTCCAGACGAGCAGCTGCTCGCCACCACTCTTCAGGAAGCGCCATGGTATGCAGACTTTGCTAATTACCTGGCCAGTGGTATAGTTCCTCACGACCTTTAATCGGTCCAAAGGAAAAGGTTTTATCATGAAAGCCGCCAATATTACTGGGACGAGCCTTATCTGTTTAGAATATGTCTTGATAATATGATCCAGAGATGCGTCCCCGAGATAGAGCAATTTTCTGTTTTGCAGGCTTGTCACGCATCGGCGTATGGTGGACACTTTGGAGGAGTCAGGACAGCAGCAAAGGTGCTAGAGGCTGGATTCTGGCCAACAATGTTTAAAGATACTCACTTATGGGTGAAGGGCTGCAATGAATGTCAGCGCACCGAGAACATTTCCCGGCGCCAAGAGATGCCCATGAACCCAATTCAAGAGGTGGAAGTGTTTGACGTCTGGTGGATTGATTTCATGGGTCCCTTCGTCAGCTCCTACGGCAATAAATACATTCTTGTTGCTGTAGACTATGTGTCCAAATGGGTGGAAGCTGCTGCGTTGCCCACCAATGATGCAAAGGTGGTAGTGGGATTTTTGAAAAATAATATATTCACCCGCTTCGGGACACCACGAGCAATTATCAGTGATGGAGGCACTCACTTGTGTAACCGAGCCTTCGAAAAGTTGCTTGCTAAGTACGATGTGCGCCACAAGGTGGCTACTCCTTACCACCCGCAGACTAGTGGAAAAGTTGAAGTGTCCAATAGAGAAATCAAGAGTGTGTTAACCAAAACTGTAAATGCAACAAGAACTGATTGGGCGAGGAAGCTAGATGATGCACTCTGGGCTTACAGAACTGCTTTCAGGACACCAATTGGTATGTCACCATACAAGTTGGTGTTTGGGAAGGCCTGCCATCTGCCAGTGGAACTTGAACATAAAGCGTGGTGGGCATTGAAACAACTGAACTTGGATATGGAAGCAGCGGGCACAACAAGAATCACTGAACTGCATGAGCTCGAAGAATTCAGATATCTTGCTTTCGAGAGCACAAGTTATACAAGGAGAGAATGAAGAGGTTGCACGACCAGAACATTGTTGAGAGAAATTTCAAATCCGGGGACATGGTATTGCTCTACAACTCAAGACTACTTTTGTTCCCAGGTAAACTTAAGTCACGATGGTCTGGACCATTTCGAGTAGTTGAAGTTTTCCCTTCAGGGGCTGTTGAAATTGCCACAGAGAATGACTCTCGTACATTTAGAGTAAATGGTCAAATATTGAAGCCATATGTGGGCATGAGCGAGCCAAAGGAAGTGTCGAAGCTGCACCTGACTGAACCACAGAGGTCGAGCGAGCCTTAAATGCGCTCATCCTGTGTCGTGCCGCGACGTTAAATCAGGCGCTGCGTGGGAGGCAACCCACGACATTGTTGTAAGTGTAACACATTATATAAAAAAAATGAAGGTTCAGAATACTGCCCAGACCACGGTTCCACCGTAACCGCGGTCAAACCACGGTGGGGATCCCTCTCTGAACCTCGTCTACCGCAGTTCCACCGTAAACGCGGTCAAACCGCGGTGGGGATCCCTCTCTGAACCTTGTCTACCGCGGTTCCACCGTAAACGCGGTAGAACCGCGGCAGACCATGTCGGGCCCAGGTACGAGATTTTTTGTTATTTATTTTTTTTTCATTTTTCTTTTTCCCCCCTTTTTATCTAATACCTCACCCACCCCAAACCCTATTCCTCTCCCATCCTCAGCAGCAGACACGAAAACTCACCCCCCCCCCCCCCAAACCCAAATTCTCTCCTCTTCTCCTCTTTCTCTCAAATACCTCCCCTCCCCCCCCCCCCAAAACCTCCATTGTCATCTTCTTCAAGCTCCATCACTACTACCCACCCCTTCCCTCCTTCATTCAAGTAAGTTAATTTCCTTATTCTTTCTCTCATTCTTCATCTTAGTTAGTGTAATGTAGCCTAAACTAGATTAATTAAACCCTAGGTAGAAATAGTGTTAATTTGCTTTAAATTTTTGCTTCTTGTCTGTTTGTATTGTTGTATTTGTTTCTTGTGGACTTTGGTGATGCTTAATTGGGTGGGTGTTCATGGTGTTTCAATTGTGGGGGATTTTGAGCATGTTTGGAGGTCTATAACTAAGTTGTGTGACGTAGTTTGGTGGAGGGGCTTGTTTGGCCGAAAATTGGAGGTTTGTTGTGATATGTTGGAGCACTTTGTGCCCCCCTTAGGTTGTGGCGGTGTTG
>NW_017671953.1:221354-232428 GCF_001879085.1 Nicotiana attenuata | reverse complement strand
TTCCTTTATGCCTCAAGCTTAGCCCAGGAAGAATACATAACCCAACAGATTCGTGGGGTCTCACACGATTTGATTTCAGCCCCAAAAGTAACAAATGGGCCAAACAATTGCAAGCTCAAAACGGCCCAGATTTCATAACAGCGTTGGATTTAATATCACAGCCTAATTACTTTATTTATTTACCTACCAGTGACTTCTTAGCTATTCAAATCAGTCAAATTGATATTGCATACTTAATTCAAGTGAACTACTAATATTAACTACTGACTTAGAATTGTCAATGCTTACATTGAAACAATGAACTCAAGGAAACGCATGCCTCGACATTAATAACTAATCTGCTTATATCAACTACTGCATTACGAAGTTGTTCAAGACGCCCGTTCAACTTAAAATTGAACTCGATGTGGCCATCACATTGATTTCAACTTAATTGCAGGTTTAAACTACTTCTGATTTTTAATTTTAAACAGAAAAATGCTAAACCAAAGCAAGTACTAGCTGTGCTAAGACTACAACTAAGTAACCACAAATTTAACTGTCCGAATCAGTCCAATTAAGTGCATACCAAACCTGAATTATGTCAGACACATACACACTAACTAACATATTTCTAACTGTTAATATACACAGTTCAAATGAACACGTAGTGTGACGCAGAAAACGTGAACATGCTCATTTCTTTTCTATCTCAACAGTTGCATCAGGGTGATTCTGAGACGTGTACCTGAAGAATGAATCAAACAGAAAAGGAAGAAGTCAGCAGCAGTAACAATTCCCAGCAGTAGTTCAGGAACGTGTTTAAAACCCAACAACAATCAATAGATGAGTATAATAGCCCAGAAAGTATTCAGCAGTTCAGGATAAGTTGGAAAACCAAGCAGAATCCACAGATCAACCCAAAATAGCACCAAATAGCCAGAAATGAACCCAGCACTAATACAACCAGTAAACAGCCAACAATCAACTCGAACTAAGCAAATCTCACGCACATCTGACTCGAACAACTTGTAAATATCAATGTCGAGCAAAATCAGGTGAGTTCAAGTTACTTCTGATCCTTAACGAGCTAGAAAACCGGATTAGGGACTGGAATCTGAAAGTGAGCTAAGGAGAAATTAATGAAACAGTAATTTTTTTTTTGATTTTCTGTTGTTTTTCTGGAAATTTGAGAAGACTAAGATCTAAAGGAGTTGGATTTCAAATTTCAGATCTGAAACTTGTGAGGAATCGGAGGGGATTTTTGTGAGGCTCCAAACTTGTGAATCAAGGCAAATGAATGCCTATTTATAGGTGAACTTAGGGTCCAATTTCAGATTTTCCTTTTACCCCTTAGTCCCTATTCTAATTCTATTTTTTACCCATTATTTTCTGACTTGTTACACAAGTAACTACACATATTCTATTGAAATCTGTACTATAGTCCATCCTAGAAGGTTCTATACCCATTACAATTCCTATTCTACCCTTACTTTACTTCAATAATTACCAAACTTAATGAAACTACCCTTTTCCATGCCTAAACTACCCTTTGAATCCCCTGAAATTACTGACCAAGCAGACCTGAACCTCCAACCCTGATAATTGGTCAATAATTGACCATGGTTAGCAAAAATCTAGATTATTCACATTGACTCCACTCATTACCTAGGCTGGTCAGTGAACTAAGGATTAATGATAAATGAACTAGGTTAAAATCAAATTAAAAGTAACATCTATTGATCAAATAATTGAAATCAAGCATATGAATCAAAATTGAGTCAAGATTAATCCTAAAAACGAATAGAAAGCTAAACAAGGATGAAGCCTAACTAAACTAATCAGTAACGACAAGCCCGATACTAGTAGAGACAAACATTGATTCACACAAGATCACGAGAACAGAATCAATCCACATACAAGATTAAACTACAGAAAATCAAAAGCATGAGCAGAGAATCAACCATAAACGGAAAAAATTGAATAAAGAAGAAAGAACTTACTGACTCGGACTTTACTAAACACAATACATCAACTGAGCCAAGTCGAACCTTCAAAACCCCAGAAGAGGTTCAAACCTCTCCAACCCTAGATTTGAAATTGTATCAGTGCCTGTTGGATTTGGGGACAACGGTTTAGGGATTTGGGTAGAGGAGGGTGAGGGGAGTGTATGGTATTAATCTGGGACTGTTTGGAGAAGTTAGGGTTTCGGGGCGGAACTTTGAATCGGAATTCGAGGAATTCGAGTGATATTTGAGGGAAAATAGACATGGATGTGGAAAGGAGAGGAGGAGAGGAGCATGAGGTGTGATTTTGGACCGGTTTGGGGTGACCGCCGCCGGACACGGCGGAGACGGTGACGGTAATTTTGAAGATTCGAGGAGTTGGGAAGGGCATTGAGGAAGACTGATCCCAGATTGGGAATGAGGAGATGGAGGAGGCGTTGTGGTGTGTTTTTGGAGGCGTTTGGTGACCGGCCGCCGCCGCAGGCGATTTCCGGCGGGCGGCAGGCGGCGGAGGGCGGTGGTGGATGGTGGGTATAAAGGCGGCTGGTCTTTTAGATGAATAGGGGGGGTCTGAGGGGGGGGGGCATGAGTTCGGACAGTTATATACATATAACTCCTAAGTTCGTGGCCGTTGGATTGAGATACATCGACGGACCAGATTAAAGAGAAAGGGAACGACGTCGTTTTGGGTGGGGTGTGGGACTGGACCGGGTTGGGACGTGGGTTGGGCTGGCCTAGGGCGTGTTTGGGTTGGGCAGGAACTTAAGTTAAATGGGCCCAGGAACCATTTTTGAATGGGGTGCTGAAAAAAAAAAACCGATTTTTTTTTGTTTATTTCTTTAATTTTCTAAAGTAACTTTACTACTAAATAATCCTAAAATGTGAAATTAAATCCTAAATGCAAATGCCAAGTATTTTTGTGTTTTTACTAATTAAAATGCGCAGATAACATGCAGTAAATTAACCTAAAATGTCACCAAAAATCCACAAATTGTAACATAATGAAAAGAAATTATTTTGTTTGAATTTCTGGAGTAATTCATGTAGGGCAAAAATCACGTGCTCCACAGTCCCTTTCTTTTTTTTCTTCTTCTCTTTTTATTTTCAGTTGTGTTAATGCAAATTTTAATAACATGACATGCTTGCGGACTTCATGCCCAGATCCTAAAACGTTGTGAGATTTTGAAAAATAATGAACCAAGAAGCATAATGTGTTGAAGATAAGGCTTGTAAGAAAATAACAAAGAATTGAACGAAAATGAGATTCCCTCTCTTCGGATCATTGTGAAGCCGAGATCGCTGATGAAGATTCAGTAAGACCCGATTGAAACATTGTCTTTGATTGATTGGAAAGTGATTGGCCGGAGGCTACCATGGGCAGTTGTACATAAAGAATGGCCCATGCATACGATAAAAGTACGTCCCAAGAAATTTGAAGTGGGACAACTCGTCCTGAGACATATTCTCCCGCACCATGAAGAAAGCTAAGAAATTTTGCTCAAATTGCAAAGGTCCATACATTGTAACAAGAATATTGCCAAATGGAGCGTTGTATTTGGAGCATCGAAGGAAATGTCCCCGAGACAACAGTCAAATTAGATGCAGTCAGAAGGTACTATGTTTGACTCACTACTCGGTGTTAACATTCTTTGATTGGGATGACGAAGGCTTTCTTTCTCACTACCCAAATACCATTAACCTTTTTGCAAACCCTTTGAGTCGGTTCCCTCTCTTTGATTACCCTCTTTGGAATCTGGAAGTTATTATTAAAAAATGACAAAGAAAAGAAAGAAAAGAAAAAAAAAACAAAAAAAATGCAAAAAAAAAAAAACAAAAATGAAAACAAAAAAAACAAAAAAACAAAAGAAAATAAAAAACAGAGTTCCCTGAACTACGTTCGACTTGATTACGAAAGGATACGTAGGCAGCCTCTCTCTGAGGTCCAGTCACACCAAAATA
The DNA here is from genome assembly GCF_001879085.1 of Nicotiana attenuata. Taxonomy (NCBI): domain Eukaryota; kingdom Viridiplantae; phylum Streptophyta; class Magnoliopsida; order Solanales; family Solanaceae; genus Nicotiana; species Nicotiana attenuata. The sequence continues at coordinate 228,484 of NW_017671953.1, read as the reverse complement.
AAAATCCAAATTCCCCAAAATGTGAAACTGGGGCAGATATTATAATGTTTCGGCAATGGTTTTGCCTGAAATGTTCCAAAGTTGTAATTCAGTCCAAATTCTTTTTACCCAAATCCTTTCAAGTCTTTCCGATCAATCAGCGAGAATGTTCAAGAGTTGGAGGATATGTTACTTGGATCAGATGCAACCAAATGAGAGAAATAAAATAAGAGAGTCCTATTGGTGAAAACCCTCATGGGCACTGTAGGGCGATGGTGAGTAGAGAAAATAAAATGAGAGAGTCTTATTAGCGAAAACCCGCAAAGGGCACTATGAGACGATGGCGAGAAGAGAAATGAGAGAGATCAGCCAGTGAAAACCCGCAAAGGGCACTGTTGATCGAAAAGAGGATCCACGCAGTCATAGCATCAACACAATCATGATCAAGGTTTCCCGCTTTCAAGTCAAAAATTGTGATGAGTTTCTGAGAATCGAACGGTTTATACAGATCAGACATCCAGTCCAAAAGGCATGTCATGTTCATTGAAGTCTGCATGTACTCCTAGATAGGTCCGTATTTCTTTTCCCCGAAAGGGAAACCTCTTGTTTTAAACTCATTCTCTATTCCATTGTTTGTTTGTTTTTCTTTTAATCCCATTCGGTCTAACTTTGTTCCAAAAATAAAGCAAAGAAAAGATGGCAAGACCGATTTACAGGGTTCTCATTTGAAGCGAGCTGATATATTCAAAAGGCGCCCAGCCTCGACAAAGGCATCAAGTCGACCCCGACTGTCCATGATTGGCCGATGCTTTGAAATGAAAAACACTGAAAGAAGTCAAAAGTGAAATGCCCACAAAGGCAAAACAAAGTTGAAAAAGGTTAAGTACCGCCATGGTAAAGTTTGGGAAAGCCAAAGGTTCTCTGGGGTCAGAAATGAAATTGGTATTCAAGAAATAACCAATTGCAGTTGAAATCATTAAAAAAGATGAGCCGAGATCAAGAGACTGAAATAATCAAGGCCACAAACCGACCACCATAATAATCAAGGCCACATCCCCTCCTAATGTGATTTTAACTCCAATTCTAATTACTTTAACTGCAATTGTTTGTTCCTTCTTTATAAAACATATTTGGTGATAAATTAGTAGAAAGGAATTTTCTTAAATTATTTTTATGCGGAAGTCTTGATCAATTTAATATTTAAACAATTGAGGGTATTTTAGTAAACTTATCAGTTTCAGTACAGTACGATACAGTCAAACCAAATAGCAAAATATTATTTAACAACAATATCTATTCAGACGTTGTATTCATAAAACAATATATAATGAGGGTAACAACCATCCAAACAAGCTGTTAAAGTATCTTTAACCCGAAATACCGAAATGACTGGGGATAGGGGCGGCAATTTGAACTCACCCGACCCGTCCACTAGCGTAGCCACCCTATGTCAAGGGTGGTCAAGCGGACACCCTTCGCCGAAAATTTATATTGTGTATATATGTTCAAAACTACTTTATACGGTTATATATATTATATTTTGAGTACCTTTAATACAGTTGAGTGAGGTAATCCAGCGATTCTAGGTATTCAAAGTGACGTATTGTTTACGGTTCAAAGTTCTGCCCATCTTATTTGCGAAAACTAAAGGAGACCAGTCTATTTCCTAATTAAAAAAAAACTCATTTGTGTAGAAATAAGAAACTAATCTTAAAAATAATTTCTTAACTAAAAGTTATTTTATAATTTAAAAGTCAAGCTCTATAAATTTTTATGCGGAATTCTTGATAAATTTAATATTTAAACAATTGAGGGTATTTTAGTAAACTTATCAGTTACAGTACAGTACGATACAGTCAAACCAAATAGCAAAATGTTATTTAACAATAACAGTAAACAGTACAATCTATTCAAATGTTGTATTCATAAAACAATACATTATGTAATGAGGGGTAACAACCATCCAAACAAGCTGTTAAAGTATATTTAACCCGAAATACTGACAACCCTAGTTGGGGAGAGGAACTGTTCTTTTTTTTTTAGGGTACTCCTGGGAACTGATCTAGCATAATAAAGCAATTATAGTCACCCATTATTTTATATTTACAATAAACGGAGTAGCACCCATTTTAAATCGGACAACCTTCCACCGTCCGGCGCTATAGATTGAGAGTAATTTCATATCCTTTAGTGGTTATAAATTAAAACAAGGGTTTGGTGAAGAACACTAGGTAAGAATGCTTTGAATAAAACTACTTCCTTTTGCAAAGAAGAAAAATGGTTAGCGGGACTGCACGTAATAAAATCTGTTTATTTTTTGAGATTACAGTCTCTAACTTAAACCATGAGGTCAAGTCTTTTAATTAAGGTGAAAGTTCTGAGATTCATGACTCTATCAATTTTTTTTAATCTCTCGGATTGTTTTGTTGGTTATAGGGAACATACTGTTTATTGAATCATAATGGAGAAACTAAACACAAAGATTGGTGATGCATAAACATAGACAACTTATTCCTATTCCTTCCAACAACTAACATTAATAGTGTGTGTTTTTCTTTCCTTGAGCATATGTATGTAGACGATTACTTGGTTGGTATGGATCCGCAGTTGTATTTTTTTTCTTTCTTGTTACCAACTCTTTAAATTACTTTCCTCTTTAAATTACTCGAGCACAAGGGTGTGACGCAAATATAGAGGAAGAAAGGCGCTTGCTAGAATAAGCCCGGAAAGATGAAAGAGAGAAAGCAGACGAGGTGGGAAAACACAAATACAATCATTACGTACTGTAAACGGCATGCATGAAGACAGTGGGCAACCATTATATCTTCATGTCTGTATTATATCCACTGTCTTCATGTCATTTCCAATACCATTATATCTGTATTTTAATTTCCCATCTCGTCTACTTTCTCTCTTTCATCTTTCCGGGCATATTCTAGCACATGCCTTTCTTTCTCTATATCTGCGCCAACACCCTTGCGCTCGAGAAAAAGAGTAGAGTTCATGTTGGTCTCCTCTTCCTGCAAAGGAGAGTTTAAAGAGGGAGGGGGGAAGAGCTAGTTGGTAACAAGAAATTAAAGAAAGAAAATACAACTGCAGATCCGATCCATACCAAGTAATCGTCTACGTTCATATACTCAAGGAAAAGAAAAACACACACTAGTGCTAGTTGCTGGAAGGAATAGGAATAATTTGTATGTTTATGCATCACCTATCTTTGTGTTTCGTTTCCATTATGATTCAATAAACAGTATGTTCTCTATAACCAACAAAACAGTCCGAGAGATTAAAGAAAATTGATATGAATCTCAAAACTTTCACCTTGATTAAATCATGGTTTAAGTTAGAGACTATATATAATCTCAAAAAATCAGAAATAAACAGATATATTACGTGCAATCCCGCTAACCATTTTTCTTCCTTGCACCTAATAATTATTTTAACGGTGAATTAGGACACCAATTAACTAAATAATGCTCAGATATAACTATTTTTTATGCTCCGCTTAACTTTATAAGATAAGAGTTCTAATTAATCATATAAGAAAGATTGTAAAAGCACCCTATATGATCCACTAATTACGGTTCCCGGTCAAACTTAGGTTATATAATAAATTTTAGAGACTAAAATATCATCTGCCCAAAAGTGTTGAGAAAAATTCATTGGCTAAAAGAAGCTTAAAAAATTACTCTAAAATATATTTAATTAGAGATCCCATTTGAGCTCAAAAGAACGGCTTTAAAAGAACTACTCTTTGTAAAGATTACTTTAGAAATCATACTTGTTAAAACACTTGGTTCTCGAAAGAATATTAACTCACAAATACTCGTTTTCATCAATTTAAAAGACTTGACTGACATAAAAAATTGAGTTTCATGTATCGAAGTGACCATGTACGGCTCGATATCAAGTGGTTATATAGAATGAGTGAAAGATTACTGATTTTAAAAACCCTTTTGTATTGGGAAAAATTGAGTTTATATATATTGAAGTGATTGAAAGATGACATGTCATGACACGTAGACTGGTCAAAGAATGATGATCAACAAAGAGGCACGAGTTGCAACAGACACGAGCAGAGACACGAGCAGAGACACGATCAGAGATTCAAAAGACTCGGCGCTCGTACCTATTTAAGTTCAAAAGTTAAAAGAGAATGAACCAGCTGATAGCAAAAGAGAGTACGGATACACTATTTAATAGGCATTAATTACTGGAAACATTATAGAATCTGTATTGAATTACAATGATTATCATTTATGACGTAGCATTAAATGCCTTTAATTGTCTATAATGGTCTTATTATGACAAAGGCAAAACGTATATCTTAGAAATAGCTATAAAAGGAGAAGACTGATCATTTGTAAGGGCACAAAAAAAGACTATTGAATATACTGATTTACTTCGCTTTCTATCCATCCTTTGTTTACATCCATTATTCTTATTTCTATTTGATTATCAGTAACCCGAGTTCTTCTAAAATAAGCTTTGACTGAAATTCTACTTTTTGGTTAAACAAATTGGTTCCGTTACCAGGAATCTGATAATCGTTTTGCTTTCTTAAGTCAATCCTCTCATCAAACAACCTACTATGTCGAATATAACCGACAATAGTCAACAAGGTCTTCAACAACAAGGAAATAATGCAGGTGACGGTCTCCACCTCCTTCACCACATGATTCACAACGTCAATCATGAGAAGGAACTCCAGATGGCTCTGAGACAAACAATGGAGTTGCAAATCAAAACGGAGTCGAGGCGATTCAAAATGTTGGAGTTGTGAATGAACAAGCACTTGATGATGCCTTAAAAAATCTGATTGCTCAGCAAGTCAGTAATGTGCTCCGTGCTTTTACTAGCCAATTGCCACTTGCACCACTAACACCAACTCCGAATCAGAATACATTGGAAAACCCACGTTCTGGGCTCGTGCATTCAAGCACTGGTGGAACTCCAAGCGAGTCTCGTGATGGCGAACCAGGTAACATAGTTAATTCTGATTTACAAAATTTAGTTCTAACCCTGCAGAAGCAGCTCAAGGAACAAAGCGATCGCATAGAGCAAATACCTGGAGTACCACCTGTTATCAAAGGAATAGACATGGACGAATACTCACAACAACCATGGAAGCCAAGTGCCGCTCCGGTGCCTATTCCAAAGAAGTTTAAAATGCCTGATATTCCAAAATATGATGGCACAACTGATCCACGGGATCACGTGACTGCATTCACAACTGGCGTGAAAGGCAACGACTTAACCAAACAAGAAATCGAATCAGTATTGGTCAAGAAATTTGGTGAAACACTCACCAAGGGAGCATTGACATGGTATTCTCTTTTACCCGAAAATTCCATAAATTCTTTTGCTGAGCTTGCAGATTCATTTATCAAAGCACATTCGGGAGCTGAAAAAGTCGAGAAAAGAATGGAAGATATTTTTAAAATCAAGAAAGGGGACTCAGAGTTGCTTAAAGAGTTCGTGGATAGGTTCCAGCATGAAAGAATGACGCTACCACGTGTACCAGACAATTGGGCAGCTATAGCCTTCACCAGTAATTTGAATGAAAAAAGCTCAGAAGCCACGAGGCGACTCAAGGAAAGTCTTCGTGAGTTCCCAGCAACGACTTGGAATGACGTTTACAACAGGTATAGCACGAAGCTAAGGATAGAAGAAGATATTATCTCACGGTCTCAAAAAGAGGAAAAGGTGAGTTCGAGACGTGCGAAAACCGAAAAAAAGGTCCGGTAAAAACAGATACGAACCATATATGGGGCCAGCGGGAAAAAATTCACGGTCAAAGCAGGACAATTTAAGGTATGATCATAGATCGAGGAATAGAGAGTCGGGTTCATCTTAAAGGTTTGGGAACGATCGAAACATGCGAGATGATGATAGAAACTTGAAGGCCAGATTCGGCGGTTACAATTTCAATGTCAGCACTTCCGAGCTTGTAGCCATTTTAAGAAGCATGGGTGATAAGGTGCGGTGGCCAAAAGAAATAAGATCAAATCCTAATAGGCGCAATCCTGATCACTGGTGCGAATTTCACAACGATCATGGTCATAAAACGGCAGATTGTAGATTGCTACAAGGTGAAGTTGTTCATCTATTGAAGCAAGGGTATCTCACTGAATTATTCAGTGAGAAAGGTAAGCAAGCATACATGAAGAATAGGCAGGAGCCCCCTAAACCGCCTTCTCCCAAAAGGACCGTTAATGTCATAAGCGGAGGTGAAGAAATTAATGGTGTGACGTACACAGCAGCCAATAAAGTTTCAAAAGTCACGATTACCCACGGGAAGTGGGTTCGACATGTTTTGGAGGAAGAAAGTATTACATTTGATGATGCAGATGCGGATGGCGTGTTAACTCCACATAACGATGCACTGGTAATATCTCTACTTGTACATGATACTAATGTGAAGCGAGTTTTGGTTGATCCAGGTAGTTCCGTGAACATTATCCTGCTAAGAGTACTACACGAGATGCAAGCTGAAGATAAACTAGTACCAAAGGCGCATACTTTGTCTGGATTCGACAATTCAAACATTGTGACAAAAGGGGAGGTAACGCTTACTACATCGCAGAAGGGGTCATCAAGGATACGAAATTTTAGGTGGTAGAGTTGTAAATGGCTTACAATATGATTCTCGGGAGACCATGGATCCACGAGATGGATGCCGTTCCGTCTACCTTACATCAAGTTATTAAATTTCCATCACCATGGGGAATATGTCAAATCCGTGGGGATCAACAAACATCCAGGTGCATCAACTCTGTAGCATATTCGAATACGAGAAACGAAGAAAAATAGCAATTACAGAATCCAGTTGAGGATACCACAACACAAACCTCAACTGAACAAGGGCGAACAGATGTGGACTCACGGCCTGATTCCATTCAAGAACCAGAGGAAAATGAAAATATCAAGACAATGATTGAGGAACTGGAGGCTGTGGAGTTATTTACACAATGGCCAGAAAGGAAAATCTACGTTGGTGCTAACCTGAGCCACGACATGAAAGGTAAGTTGATTGAATTTTTAAAAACTAACGTGGATTGTTTTGCCTGGTCCCATTCTGATATGACAGGAATTCCACCAGGAGTAATGACTCACAAGTTAAATGAAGACTCATCATATCCACCCATCAA
>NW_017671953.1:211295-215297 GCF_001879085.1 Nicotiana attenuata | reverse complement strand
TGGCCTGAACACACGGTTTCATCAACTCCATGAATGCTGCTGGGGCATGGTCAACCAACGACATGACCAGGAACTCATAATGCCCGTACCGAGTGCGGAATGCTGTCTTAGGGACATCGGATGCCCTAATACTCAGCTGATGGTAGCCAGATCTCAACTCTATCTTTGAAAACACCTTTGTACCCTGAAGCTGGTCAAACAAATCATCAATCCTCGGCAGTGGATACTTGTTCTTTATCGTCACTTTGTTCAATTGCCGGTAATCAATGCACATCCTCATCGATCCATCCTTTTTCTTCACAAATAACACCGGCGCACCCCAAGGAGAAACACTAGGCCTGATAAAACCCTTCTCTAGCAAATCTTGCAACTCGTCCTTTAACTCCTTCAACTCTGTCGGGGACATGCGATACGGCGAAATAGAAATGGGCTGCGTGCCTGGGGCCAGATCAATACAGAAATCAATATCCCTGTCGGGCGGCATACCCGGCAGGTCTGAAGGGAAACCCTCGAGGAACTCCCAAACAATAAGAACAGAATCAATAGAAGGAACCTCTGAGCTGGAATTGCGAACATACGCCAGATAAGCTAGGCACCCATTCTCGACCACGCGTCGAGCCTTCACATATGAGATAACACTGCGGGTGGCATGACCTGGGGTCCCTCTCCACTCCAATCGGGGTAAATCTGGCAAAGCCAAGGTCACGGTCTTGGCGTGATAATCCAAGATAGCATGATAAGGGGACAACCAATCCATCCCTAATATAACGTCGAAATCCACCATGTCTAAGAGCAATAAATCAACACGGGTCTCAAGACCCTCAAACACTACCACACAAGAACGATGAACTCGGTCGACCACAATAGAATCACCCACCGGTGTAGATACATAAACAGGAATACCCAAAGCATCACTAGGCATAGTTAGGTAGGATGCAAAATAGGACGACACATATGAATACGTAGACCCAGGGTCAAATAGCACTGAAGCATCCCTATCACAGACCAGAATAGTACCTATAATAACAGCATCTGAAGACTCAGCCTCTGGCCTGGCTGGCAAAGCATAACACCGGGGCTGGGCCCCACCTCCCTGAGTTATGTCTCTGGGACGATCGGCTGCTGGCTGGCCTCTACCTCTGGCGGTCCGAGCTCCACCTCTATGATCTCTACCTCCATCTCTATAGCCTCTACCCCCGCCTCTAGCTGGCTGGGTGGCCTGTGGATCACCTGATGCCTGAATCATAGGACGAGGACCCTGTTGCTGAGAGTTGTCAGAAGCTCGAGGGCAATACCTGGCAATATGTCTCGTGTCGCCACACGTGTAACAAGCCCTCGGCTGCTGAGAATAACGGAGTGGTGGGGCGCTGATAGGTGCTGATGGTGAACTGAAAAGCTGCTGGTCAGAAGACTGTGGCTGAGAGCCACGACCACCTGAAGTACCATGTGAGACCTGTAGGGCTGACTGAAAGGGCCTCGGAGGATGGCCTCTACCATAAGAATCCCCACCTCCACACGAGGTACCACTGAATCTACCTGCATGACGGGGTCTCTTGTCTGACCCATGACCACCTCCCCGTGCAAGAGCCATCTCAAATCTATGGGCCGCATTGGCCGCCTCCTGAAAAGAAATCTCACTACCGGCTCCCATAGCCATCTGGAGACGGATCGGCTGAATCAATCCATCAATAAACCTCCGCACCCTCTCTCTCTCGGTGGGGAGTATAACAACAGCATAGCGTGCCAGATCAATGAACCGAGTCTCATACTGTGTGACTGTCATAGAGCCCTTCTGGAGGCGCTCGAACTGCCTGCGAAGAGCCTCTCGCTGAGTAACTGGGAGAAACTTCTCCAAAAACAACTCTGCAAACTGGTCCCAAGTCAATGACGGCGACCCTGCTGGTCTGGATAAACAATAGTCCCTCCACCAAGTCTTGGCGGATCCTGCCAGTCGAAAGGTGATGAAGTCGACCCCATTGGTCTCCACAATACCCATAGTCCTAAGGATCTCATGGCAGCTGAATAAGAAATCCTAGGGATCCTCTGATGAAGCACCGCTGAATGTGGTGGTGAAGAGCTTGGAGAACCTATCAAGCCTCCATAAAGCATCTGAGGACATAGCCGCTCCATCGCCGGCCTGAGTCACAATACCTGGCTGAACCGCCACAGCTGGCTGAAACACTGGAACCTGTGCCTGGGGAGCTACCTGCTCTGGAGTGCGTGTAGCAGGAGTCTAAACCCCTCCTCCAGCCTGAGAAGTGGCCGGTGCTACTGGAAGCAAGCCCGCTCTAGTAACGCTCTCCACAAAGCCTACCAATCTGACCAGAGCGTCCTGAAGAACTGGGGTGGCTATGAACCCCTCTGGGACCTGAGCTGGGCCCACCGGAGCTGCTGGGGCTGGAGCCTCCTCATCATAATCAACATGACGCTCCACCTCTGGGACAGCTGCTCGGGGCAGCCCCGGCCTCGGCCTCTGGCACGGCCTCGGCCTCTGCCCCTCGTAGGAGCTGCTGCTGGGGGCTCGGGCTACTGCGTGGTAGAAGAGGAAGCGCGTGTTCTCGCCATCTGCGAAAGAACAGAGTAGAAGGAAAATCAGTATTTGAGAAACAGAATCTCACGACAGGAAAGAACAAAAGTGAAACTTTTCCTAACTCCGTAGCCTCTGGGGATAAATACAGACGTCTCTGTACCGATCCCTCAGACTCTACTAAGTTTGCCCGTGAGTAGCGAGACCTATGTAACCTAGAGCTCTGATACCAACTTGTCACGACCCGGATTTCCCACCATCGGGAGTCGTGATGGCGCCTACTGTTGGAGCAAGGCAAGCCAAACATTTAAACATTTTCGGATAACAACATAACAATAATAAAAAATCGAGCCTTTAAATAAATGCGGAAGTCTTTTAAAACATAAACAACTGGTAACCCAAAATGCAGAAGTCTAATATTTCACTACCCAAGATTAGAGTCGCCATCTCATGAACTACTAAAGAGTGCTACAAACAAGTCAGAATACAAAAAAAATACATAATGTCTGTCTCGGTACAATGAAGCAAACAGAAAATATGGAAAGGGACTTCGGCCTGCGAACGCCAGCTAGGCTACCTCGTAGGTCCCTGGACTGAAGAGGGCTCCCGATCAACTACTGCTGTGGCCCAAGAGCTGCTCCGGTACCGTAATCTGTGCAAAAAGCACAGAAGTGTAGCATCAGCACAACCGACCCTATGTGCTGGTAAGTGCCTGGCCTAACCCCGGCGAACTAGTGACGAGGCTAGACAGGACTACCAAGTCAACCTGAGCAGATATTTATATACAAGTACTACAAAGAAAAAAATAACAGCGAAAAGTAATAATTAAGACTGGGAGGGGAGCATACTTTTGGGAATAACAGATAAAATAGAACAGTAGGAACAAATAAGGAAAACTACAACCAAATCTCTTCTAACACAGAATACGTGGTCGGCATGCCACACGATCCCAGTTCATGATATATAAGTGGTCGGCGTGCCACACGATCCCATTTCATAATATATAAGTGGTCGGCGTGCCACACAATCCCATTTCATGATATATAAGTGGTCGGCGTGCCACACGATCCCATTTAATAATGTATAAGTGGTCGGCGTGCCACACGATCCCATTTCATAATATATAAGTGGTTGGCGTGCCACACGATCCCATTTCATAATATATATATAATGGGTTCCCGGCAAGGGAAACAAGTATCAATTCAACCATCCCGGCAAGGGAGAATACAAATAAACAGTTAATTCCCGGCAAGGGAGCAACAACAATCACTTACTCGTCCCGGCAAGGGAGTAATTACATCTCTTCCTCTTTCGTTCATTTCTTACGTCCTAATCGTGTCAAAATTCGAGCCAACGCTCCAAGGAGTTTACAAATCATATTTTTCTCTTCATACTGTTCACATTATATAACAACTATCAATTAAACAAGGAAGAGCCACTACAGAATCCCAAATAAGCACAAATAAGGACTCACG
>NW_017671953.1:197556-210189 GCF_001879085.1 Nicotiana attenuata | reverse complement strand
TAACCTAAGTTTGGCCGGTTAACCGTAACTAACGGATCATGTAGGGTGCTTTAATAACCTTCCCTATAGGATTAATTAGAACCCTTACCCATAATTTCAAGGTTAAGTAGACTATATAAACAGAGTTAACTTTAAGCACTACTTAGACTAAAATGGGTGTCCTAATTCACCTTTAAATTAATTAGGTGGCGACTCTCTTTAATCAAATAAACCTCAGAATTACCAATATGTTATACTCTAGTTTGACCCGTAGTTAAAAGTGGGGTATAACACACATATTTAAGACTTGGTACGGGGCGTCGGAAACCAAAATACGAGCCTGATACCATAGTTCTTTTGATCTAATTTTTTATTTCCTATTTTTTCCTTAATTAATTTCAAGAAAAATTAATTTCACAAGAAAAATTTTATTTCGTCGGGCTCTCGACCTACGAAATTCGACGTCCGGGCATATCGCCCGACGTCCCATTATTTTTTCGTACCGGACCCCGTCCCGGGACCCGCCTAATCGACGGGTCCGGGTCCGTTTTACCAAAAAATGTTGACCAAAAGTCAACTTTAGCAATATTAATATCAAAATTCTTCAAATTTTTTTACAAAGTTCACATATTTCAACATAAAAGCTTTCCGGCTACGCGCCGGACTGCGCACGCAAATCGAGGCAAGCAGAAATGAGGTTTTCAAGGCCTCGGAAGCACGGAAAAGAGAGAAATCTGGTGATGACCCTTTGGGTCGTCACAACATAGTATAATCTTAAATGCAAATTTTATACAAAATTTATACAATATGTCTTTTTGTATATTATGTATCTGATTTATACATAGCAAAAACAAATTTCATACAACTAATTATATATTATACAATATATCTACAACTTTCACACATTATTTCTACCCAGTTAAATACAACTACAATAACATACAACTTAAATACAAATTTTATACAATATATCTTTTGTATATTTTGTATATGATTTATACATAGTAAAAACAAATTTCATACAACTAATTATATATTATACAACTTATCTACAATTTTCATACATTATTTCTACTCAGTTATATACAACTACAATATCATACAACTTAAATATAATTTTTATACAATGTTGTTCAACTTTCATACAATAGTTAAATAAATAAAAGAAAAATATATAAACAACAGAATACAATTTTACTACAATTTCTACCGTATAATGTATGTCATGTCTTCTTCTTCTTCTTCGACGAGTTTCAATATGAAATTCAGCCAAAACCAAGTCTAATATTCACCAAAACCCCTCAAAATTGAGATATAAACTGCAAACCATATTCTCAATTATTTACAACAACACCCAATCCAAACAAATAATGGTTTTTGAAAATCCAAATTCGAATTCAAAGCTTCAAAGCTTTTTAATAGCTGTCAATGGTGGAATTGCTGCTCTCTTTTCCTTTGCTTTACATTACTGAAATTTGGGATTGAGAGATAGAGAGAGACGTAAAGAGAATTCTCAATTCTTTGCAACAACATCCAATCCAAACAAACAATATTTTTTGAAAACCCAAATTCGAATTCAAAGCTTCAAAGCTTTTTAATGGTTATCAATGGTGGAATTGCTGCTCTCTTGTGCAAGATACGTGGGGAGGGGGTGGGATGTGGAGAGAGAAACGTGGGGGAGTGGAAGATATGTTATAGTAATTTTAGGACACTAATTATTATCATTAGTTCCCTTAAAATGTACATAAATCGTAATTGGTTATATAAAATGTAATTATAGTAAAACTTGAGTAGGGAGAGTAATATAGTTTCATATACTGTATAGGAATGTAAAAATTTCTATTAGAGAATCCCATGCAAATTAAATTATACTTGCCTTCAAAGACCATAAGTATCAGGAATTCAATTAGCGATTGTTACTATTTTACCCCAGATGCAATGAAGCTTAATTCAATTTCTTAAAGTTAAAAGAGTCAATCAATATTTCAAGGTTATTTTGTCGTTCAATATTTAGCGTGCAATATTCGTGCTTTTATAATAATATAATATATATATATATACTCTTACGGGCCAGGAGTGTAGCAACACACAGTTTAGGCTCGTGCATCAAGGAGCGTCATGACTTGCAGTTTAGGCTCGTACGTCGAGGAGCGTCATGACTTGCAATTTAGGCTCGTACGTCGAGGAGCGTAGACAACTTAGAGTTTCAAAAAAAAAACGATGGAATATTCACAGAAGAAAAATTACCTTGGGATTGCCTCCTACTAGTGAACACGTAGCCAAGGCAGCTTGTAGATGCTACAATTCGATGCTTAATAAATACATAGGCATGGGGTTTATATAGATCTTCAATGCAGCTGGTTGGGAGGTGAGGTCTCGATGTGGGATCACCTGAAATCAATTACCAAAAGGGATTTGGAATTGCTTAGGCGGCCAAAATAATTAGTGTTGGAGATGGAGTCAAAGTATAGTCTACAATATTCAATATTCATTGTTTTAATCCTAAAGAGATTCGGATACATGTACTGGCCGAAATAAGTAGTGTTGGAGATGGAATCAAAGTGTAGTCTTCATTTTATATTCATTGTCTCAATTCTAAAGAGATTTGGATACATGTACTGCACTAATACTACACATGAGACAGTAATGATTTTTAATTGAAAGAGAGGTTTATTTTTACCAGAAGGCAAAATGGAACGTTAGATAGCAACTACACTGTTCAAAATGATTGAAATTTGGAACTTTGGTGTTTCGTTTTATGTGAAAATAAAGAGAAAAGATGTTGCTCCATAATACTTCAAGCCTAATCTTAAAGCTTATACCTCGCAAGTCTTGAAGTAGGGAGCATTTGTAGGCATACAAAATTTATCGGATTTAAATCCATAAACTTGGTCTATATTTTAAATTCAAGATATATTGGTCCAAATAAATATATGGGCTAATATAATTGAATTAATTATATAAGTCCAATATATGTGGATTAAATAAATAAGTCTTAATCCATTGGGCTAGCCCATTTAATTGGGCTAAAGTGATGAGCCCAATTCATTAGGTCCAAAATGTCATCTTCCTAGAGGCCCAGTTTGGTGCCACGTGTCAAATGACGTAGCGCGCCAAGTCAAGCGGAAGAGCCAATATGACCATGCCACGTGTCAAAATGACAAGGCATGCCCAGTCACACTAAAAGGCCAATGAAATCGCGCCACGTGTGCAAGTGACATGTTCTGGCCAATCAAATGCGGCCATGTCATACTTCAATTTGATTGGTCGGAAAGAGTTTATTCTTATCATAACTCTTCCCTTCCACAACTATAAATAGGGGTCTTCATAACCCAGAAAAGACACCGGAAGTTATAACAAGAAGCAAGAAAGAGCTCGTGGATCAAACGCTGCAAATTTCTCCACAAGTTTCAAGCTTCAAGCAATCAAGTTCAAGTTCAAGCAATCAAGTTCAAGTTCAAGTTCAAGTTCAAGAACAAAGAACAGATCAGGTATTCAAGCTCAAGAACAAAGAACAATTCAAGTATTCAAGATCAAGAACGAAGTCAAATCAAATACAAGGCGTTCAAGATCAAGGCTACTTGTTCGTGATAAAATTCGTGGCAACAATCAAAGTGTTCGCGACGGATAAATCAAATTCAAATTCAAGATCAAGCTCAAAGGCCCTTGAATTTATACTAGAAAAGTAGATTCAGAGGAATCATAGAGATTGTACACTCAAATATTCGAAATCAAATACTACGATTGTTGCGATATTTTCGGTCTTGATTTTATTTTCTCGACGCAAATTTATTGTCTACAAATTCTGGCACGCCCAGTGGGACCAGTTCTGCCATTCATCTCTTCCTCCTGCAAATCAAAAACTACAAGTTTCAAGATTATCTATTGTGATGGTCGGGTACTTCAAGTCTCGTCTTCAAGTTTCAGCAAGCCTACACCTCGACAAACCTTGAAGTAGGGGCATTTGTAGACACTGAAATTTTAGCAGATCAAGATAAATCCTAAATTCAAGACAACTCTTGAAATACTAGGAGTCTATTAGGGTTACTTGGTGGCTAACCCAAACCCTAATTTATGCCTATAAATAAGGCTACATATGTCCTTCAAAGACGATCTCAGCAGTTCCATAAACTCTCGAAATATGCACAAATAGATCAAATATACGATCTCCGAAATTCCATAAAACTCTTGGAATATTCATTAAGAGATCAAAAACATGTCAAATATGTCTTGCTCAAATTTCTAGCAACATTCAAGATCCAAGCGGAGTGCTGCTACATGCTTCTTGATCATCAAATACATCAAGGAGATGCATATCATTCTACGTTTGTGATATTCTACGTTCGAGAAATACGCCGCTAAGGTCCTCGAATTATGGATAATAAATCGGAGGAAAGAATCAAGGGATAGACAGAGTTGTAACCCGCAATGTTTATCAATAAAATCCTTTTTTCTCTAAAGTTGTTTGTGATTGCAGTTTTATTTTTATGCACAAATTTATTTCAAACACATGGCATTAAATAAAGCAATATAAAGGGGTTGTTTTGTTCCTGTTTTTAATAACACTAGCAAAAAAAACACAAAAAAAAAAAAAAAGAAAAAACACATTTGAAGAAAATTAAGATTCATAAGTAAGTATATATTATTATATAGTGTGGCATATGGTAAAGAAAGGAAACATTGGAGCAACTGAGGCATATGCTACAGCCTGCAGGTGGTCGACGTTGACCACTACGTACGGACTTCTTCGTTGTTGTTTCTTTTCTCTTCGGTGCATCTCGACAATGAGTTTTCAACAGTCTTTTGCTGCTCACTCTCTCGGTTGCATTTAATTCTTATGCACACTTCAGTTCTAGGTTTTGTAAAACTTGAGGTCTCCCACTGCTAAAAGACATGATATACACTACAGATATCTTTGCATTTAATGCCTTCCCACTTTATCCCTGCAGGTTTTGCCTTTGATTCACGAAAATAGCAAAGACAAAGTGGGCAGACGGAGTCTTGAGAAACTGCCTCTCTCTCTCTCTCTCTCTCTCTCTCTATATATATATATATATATATATATATATATATATATATATATATATAATCAAAATGTGGTTCCTTTGGACTCAAAGTACACAAATAGGTGGAAAAAAAAAGTTATATTTTTATGTATAACGCCACAATACCTGGCGCTATACATTAACAGTAACTGCACCGTTAATGTATAGCGCCAGGTATTGTGGCGCTATACTGCAAAAGCTGACAGGGCGCAGGTATAACGCCATAATACCTGGCGCTATACTCTTTTTTTTTCCTGGCCCCACCAATAATTTCAGAGTTCAATAATTCTAAATCTATAGTGCCAACTAGTTTGTCGCTATATATATAAAAAAAACTTCCCGGCTAGCCATTTCCTATATAAAGAGGTTAGAATCATATAGAAATTCATTCAAAAAAAATTTAACTGTTGTTGAAACATCTATTGTTGTTAAATTCTCCAGCAGTTTTTCATTATGTCTGAAGAGCGTAGGATAAGAGTTTCATTATATTGGGGGGTGAGGTTGTGATGGAGAATAACTCCGCGGGCTACAGTTTACCTGCTAAGTGTCATGTTAAATTGCCACTTATAATGGAGTACGATACATTGATATCGTTGTTACGCAAAAAAATGAGTGTGAGGAAACGTTCAGTGATACTTAAAGTAACCGGAAGATATCTGTATTTCGTCACTCCGCAAGAGGCTGATTTTTACTCGGAGTTTAACATCGACGATGATGAAACTTTGAGTGATTTTCTGAGGACTCCGGACCAATGTCGGGAATTTCTTGTAATCACAATGTTGGAGATGTACGTGAAGGTCGAAGACGTTCCAAAAAACGAGGTTGTGCGTAGTAGAGATAACCCCCAGTCATCGGGTGGTTATTCTGGAGCAGTTTTTGCCGGACAGGTTCCGGATGAAAGAGTTTTCTTTGATTTAAACTTATCACCGCCGGTGAATGAGCAGCGAGAAAATAATTTATACCCTGCTTTCCATAACTCACAAGACGAGTGGTAAACTTCAATTTTCATTTGTGTTAAATATGTATATTTTTGTTGTATTGAATTTGTATTAACGCTCGGGGGTACCGGCCGGATATGAATTTTACAAGTGGCCCATCCGGTAGTCATCACCTAATTGAAAACGTCCATCATGGAATTTCATCACATTACGACTTGTAAGTGAAGTGATATAGCCATATGGAAAGCATTTATTAATTCAGTAGCTTATATTTTTGTTGGTTGTGCAGTGAAAACGAGCAAGTTGAACTCACTCAATTGCCCGAAAATAACGTATTACATCGGGATCTGGCAGATGCACAGAGTGAGGAACAGAACAGTTATTACGATAATAATGCGGATGAATCCGGAGACGAGACACCCTTTCCTCGTGAGGATGGTGATGCGCAGGATGAGTAGGAAGGACCTTATTTGAAGAGATACCCCCCTAGACGAAGAGTGTATGAGTCCGAAGTGTCGTTTCATTCAAGAGAGATTCCTTACATTGATATCTTACCAACCGTGCCGGATGTGGAAGCTCTCACAAGGGATTTTGATGAAATCCGAACAGCAATGTGGGATGAGTCTAGACCAACGGTGCTTGCAAAGGGGATGCTTTTTCCTGATAAAGCGCGCCTAAGCAGGGCTTGTAAAATGCACAACGTAAAAGATTGTCATGAGATGCAGGTATGGGAATCAAGTCCGATGGTATACAAGGTTGTTTGCCGCAGGTGGTTTTGGCCATGTAATTGGATGTTGCGTGCGACCAAGAAGAAGACAGGTATGTGGAAAGTGGGTAAATACATTCCCACCCACACATGCAAAATGGACACATTCAACGGGAATCACTTCAACTTGGATATTGACTTGATTTCTCTTGTTCTTATTCCACACATCGAACAGTCCATAAGGTATAAAATCAAAGAGTGCATTACAGCAATCCACCAGGAATATAGCCATACCATTACTAAAAGAAAGGCATTTCTCGGGCGCAAACGAGCGTTTGAAATAGTCTATGGTAACTGGGATAAGTCATTTGCAGATCTGCCTAGGTACATGGCTGCATTGCAGCATTTTAACCCCGGGATGATTGTTGAGTGGAAGCTTGAGCGGAGTGCAGGTAAACCAAAATATATATTCAATTACGTGTTCTGGGCGTTTAAACCAGCAATCGATGGTTTTTCGCATTGTCGCCCCGTAATATCCATAGACGGCACTCATGTCTATAGAAAGTACGATATCAAGTTGTTGATAGCCGTGGCAGTAGATGCTAATGGACAGATATTTCCTCTAGCTTTTGCTATTTGTGCCAATGAAAGCCAAGAGACGTGGACGCTGTTTTTGAACCATATGAAAGAGCACGTTCTCAAACAGCATTCCAGTATCTGTCTAATATCTGATCGGCACGGTGGTATCTTAAGTTCTATGGAGAACTAGCCTGCATGGCAAGAACCTTATGCCCACCATCGTTACTGTGTTAGGCACCTTAAAGCCAATTTCCAGAAGGCATATCCCAATAAGGATCTGCATGATTTGATGTGGATGGCAGCAACAGACCACCAACAGCATAAATTCCGGAGGCACATGGAATATATCAGGCAAGAAAACGAGGCAGCCTATCGTTGTTTAATGTGACATGACCCTGAAAAGTGGACTTTGCATGCGGATGGTGGCAGACGATGGGGAACTCTGACTACAAATGTGTCAGAGTCTTTCAATGGGTTCTTGAAGTCGGCAAGAGGATTGCCTGTCACGGCCATGGTGCGGATGTCGTTCAAGCAGATGGCAGAGAGGTTTGTTGAAAGGTCTACAGCTGCAACGTCATTGATGGAAAGGGGTGTTGAATTTATGCCAGTGCCGATGAAGAGATTTGAGAAATACAGACGGCGAGCACATTGGCATTCATTTTTGCAGTATGATAACGAAAGAAATATTTTTGAAGTTCGCACCGCTATCCATCAAAATCGGGATAATAATGTGCATACTGTAAATGAATCTGCAAGGTTATGTTCTTGTGGAAAATGGTTCATCTACCACATGCCTTGCTCACATGCCATCAAGTGCTTTCAACAAGTTGGTTTAGGTGCAACCAACTATGTTGATCAACAATATAGTGTTTCCAAGTACCTAAACACATATCGTGGTCAGTTGCAGCCAGTGGGTGCTGAGCATTATTGGCCTCCGGAACCATTTAAAATGGTGTGTAACAAGTCCTATGTGCGTAAACTATAGGTGCAGAAGAGAACGCGTATACGGAACCAAATGGATGTTAGTGATACAGTTTATGCGCACAAATGTGGTATATGCTCGCAAACAGGACATGACCGTAGAAAATGTCCTTTGGGTGGCAACAGTAATCAAGCTCAGGGTGGGTGTTCTTCTAGTGTACCTAACTACCCATGAGTTGATGTTGTAATAATTAGTTGTTATGTCTATGTTGCAAGATTTATGAAATAAAATTATGCTTGTTAATTATGACTTGTACTTTCCCATTTTACCTATTTAAATAATAATTTAATAAAATTATTTGTCAACATCTAGGGGACCTTTAATTAGTGTTTTGGTCATTCCATAAAGGTCAACAAAAGCTAAAACATTTTTTTCCAAGTCAAGCACATTATAACTCTTCTATGTATCAGGAAAATAAAGATGCTTTGACAATAACATAATTCAACTTTCACAATATTTGGATTGGTTCT
Organism: Nicotiana attenuata; assembly: GCF_001879085.1. Classification (NCBI taxonomy): domain Eukaryota; kingdom Viridiplantae; phylum Streptophyta; class Magnoliopsida; order Solanales; family Solanaceae; genus Nicotiana; species Nicotiana attenuata. The sequence goes on along the minus strand of NW_017671953.1, from coordinate 201,490 downwards.
AGATAATGGAAGAAACATCGCTCCACTTATTTGGTTCAGGTGCTGAGAATGGGACCTTTTTTCTTTTTCTTTATTTTTTCTCTAGGAATATTTAAATGTAACACGAATTTCCATTTAGTCTGTGTGTTGTCTTGTCGAACTGAAAAAGCTGACCAGCTGACATAAAGTAGTCTTGTCAACATCATGATATTTAACACGTAAAATATAGCGCCACTATACCTGGCGTTATGCGTGTGTTGTCTTGTCGAACTGAAAAATAACTGAAAAAGCTGACCAGCTGACATAAAGTTGTCTTATCAACATCATGATATTTAACACGCAAAATATAGCGCCATTATACCTGGCGTCATGTGTGTGTTGTCTTGTCGAACTGAAAAAGTTGACCAGCTGACATAAAGTTGTCTTGTCAACATCATGATATTTAACACGCAAAATATAGCGCCATTATACCTGGCGTTATGTATTTTGTCTCGCCTATAAATAACGGGCTCATTGTAGTTATTCTGTGTGCTCAAAATTTACATAGCAATTATTTCATTAAAAGTAAGGTTTTTTTACTAAAAGTAAATATTTTATTAAATGGCTCAACCTCTTCGTCCACCAAAGTGCAATTGTGGAAAAGCATGCTCGATGCAAAGTTATTGGGACGGTGGTGAAGTTGGACGCCGCTACTGGCACTGTATAAACCAGTTTTACAAGGTTCTCGGTGAACCTATTTGTGATTTTGAGGAATGGGTTGATGAACCATGTTATCAGGAATGCTACAGAGAACAACTGCAGTATCTTCATAATGTGTGTTTAAGACAACAGGAACAAGAAAGAGAAAGCAATAGAATTATTGCAGACTTGAGGGCGAAACTGAAGGAGGTGGGAGAAGAAAAATAGAAAGCACAATGGAATTGTGAAGCACAAAAGGAACGTAAAAAAAATATAAACGGGAACTTGCGGAGGTGAAGGCGAAACTGAAAGAGGTAGAAGAGGAAAAAGAACAACTGGAAGAACAAATTAAGTGGTTGGAGCGGAAAATAAATGGCAACCGGGGCTAAACATTGGCATGTATGTGTTTAGTGTATTTTTCATATTTCATGTATTTTTATTATGTTGGCCTGTTATGTTTGTCTTTGTGCTGTAGTAATGTTTTCCTTGTTTGTTGTACTAAATTTTATTTTAATTGAAGTGGAAGTTAAGTTTAAGTGCTTGTGTTGTTATATGAAACTATCAAACGAATGGAGAACTAGAAAAAGTAATGGGCATATTCGATTAAATATTGTTGTTAATGTATACAAAAATATTATTTACACCAAATAAAAATAAAAAGAAAGGCCGAATCAATGTGTCCCGCATCCGGTGTGTCTCAATGCAGCAGCTGGCCTGAGGCGCATCCCCTCCCGCCCGGGTACGCTATCAGGATCATCATCATCAAGTCGTCTCTTTATAGCCGGATGCGGCGCAGGATGACATGTATCGGTGGTGCTGTCAGGTCCAGTAGAAGGCTACATAATAATATGAAACTTAGAATAGAAAACTACATAACAATTCACAACAATTTATATTGTCTTACCATCATCGTGTCTGGATCCTGAATGTAGTCATATGTCGCAGCATCGCATGAAGCCTTAAAAAGGAAATTAATAAAGTTAAAGAAAATAAATAAGTTACAGTTAAAACAAATTCAAATTCAATACTAATAAAATCATACCTGCGCATGTGATGTGGAGCCATAACTCAGTCGGCGCCCACTATAAAAATCTCGGGTCGGTCGATCGCCATCAGTGGTAGACGGGCCTTGGAAGTATCTACCCCAATCCACTCCTTGAATATCCGAGCCCGTGATCAATAATTAACCCGATGGGGTCACCTGCGATGGCACTGGAGTGCAATAAATTCCAAGGCTGTAAGACGGCATGTCCGTCTCATGCATGCCACCTGCCATATCAGCAACAACATCATCAGCAGGAGCCTCAACGCCCCCTTGCTGGGGACCACCTCCTCTCCGCCCACGACCACGTCGTCCGGCACCACCAGCTCGTCGGGCACCACCAACTCGTGGGATACCACGACCTCGCTGGAAGTGGCTGGGTCAATATAATCAGCCTCGTATGCCAAACGCTGATCAGATCGGGCTCACTGCAGTGTCTGGGCAGCCACATCCATGAATCGACGACTATACTCCTGCATGACCACAGGAACGTGGACATGACTCTGCATCTGCTGCCCCATGTGATAGACGGTATGCAATTCAATCTCCTGCACAAAGTAAAAAAATATAAACTACGTATTTGGCACTAAATTACAGGTATATAATTAATAATAACAGAAAACATACCAGGGCCTCGTGTCTCCCGGCGTATGGGACATACCGACCGTGTGTGTGCCTGATGGACTGGGTTACCGATAAAAAGTCGGGAAACAGTGCGGTACCATGCCATATAACGTTCAATAGGAAAATGCTGCGGAGGTGGGGTCAAGTCCCCTCGCCTGTCCCAAATACCCAACTGCGCGTTAAGCCATTCCATAAATGTGTCGTCCGCCCTGGACTGATCATCCCTCTCATAATGTAAAGGATGCCATGCAGGCGGAGTCGGTATAGGCTGCGGCAGGCCAAACTGACGTAACACCCGCTCTGAGGCATGATGCTCGACAATATCGAGGCATGTGAGCGGGACAGAAGCCCTCCAAATATGTCGGCCGAACGTGCAATACGCTGGTAGGGTACCTATCACCTCATCGCTGTACGACGTCCAGATGAACTATCAAATAAGAACACAAACCGTTAGTATGCGCAACACTAAGTTAAACAATAACTGGTAAGTTTAGTTAGATATTCACCTGTGCGTCCTCCAGCAAATCCAACACATCCCTGCAGAGGGGGATATTATGATGGGCATCATACTCTCGTGCAAGTCTACGACGCATAACCCACCTATGTGCTAGAGGGAGATGTGGAATTTCTACATTAGCCGGTAGTTGTGGTAGAGGTGGCCGAAACTGCAGAAATCGCTCCCAGACCCAAATCTAACAGACAAAGTTGACGTAAAGTATAAGATTAACTATAACTAGGTAGAATTGTAACTAATGGACATATTATTTGAATATGTTGTCACCTGTAGAAGCGGCAGAAAGCCACAAATGTCTCTCTGTGTGCCGATGCAAGCCCGACACATCTGCCTGTACAAATATGAGATGACAGCACCACCCCAGCTGTAGCTGGCTGTATCCTCGAACCGGGTAATATGATGCAGAAAACGGAGGCTCACTAGGTTCCCCGAAGTGTTCGGGAACAAGACCCCCCCAAATAGAAGGAGCAACAACAGCCTCGTATATCGTTGTACATCCACCTCCGCTGACTCGTCGGTGATAGTATCGTGGATCTGCACCAGGTGGTCTCTAATGGGGACTAACTGTATACGACTGGCCCCAGAGGCTACCTCCTCGCCCGCCGGCATGAAACCCGTGAACATGTGCAGCATATCCCAATATTCCTGCCGCAAATAATATCTCATCGCCGCAGGCAGTAAAACTGGCAAGCCATCAGCGGACAAGCCATATAAAATCTCAGCGTCCTGGAGTGTGATGGTGGCCTCGCAGATGGGCAGATGGAAAGTGGCACCAAACTATCATTATTAATTATGTGTTTTTTTTATAATTTAAATTCATATTTTTTAATAACTTAATTGTATAAATTATATATATATATACCTATGGGTTCCGGGCTCAATATTTTGAGGCCCAGTGGCACCAACTATTATTAATAATTATGTATTTTTTTTATAATTTAAATTCATATTTTTTAATAACTTAATTGATATATATATATATTGAGGCCCAGTGGAACCAAACTATCATTAATAATTATGTGTTTTTTTTATAATTTAAATTCATATTTTTTAATAATTTAATTGTAAAACTTATATATATATATATATATATATAT
>NW_017671953.1:181651-197476 GCF_001879085.1 Nicotiana attenuata | reverse complement strand
GATACAATTATTAACTTAATTGTACAAAGTTTGCATTTTCAACTACCAGTATAAGATACTTAAACAAAAGGAATTCTAAGCTAAAATACTACACATTACTACGCTACAAGGATCTAAATTTTACTACGCTAAAAGGGTCTACATTTTACTACGCTAAAAAGGTCTAGATTTTACTACGCTAAAAAATAATCTAAAATAAACATAAACAACAAATAAATTTAATTGCAAATAACACACAAAACGGCATGAAAACACATATATATAAATCAGGATATTAACAGACAAATTTATATTTTTTTATAAAACACTAATATTAAATCCGGATAAATTTAACATACTAGTTTCGGAAAATAAAACATAAACCGAAATAGAACACATACAAATCAAATAATATGCATTATTATAAAAGTTTCAACTTAAAATAAATCGAAATACCTCGATTTATAATTTTCGGAAAGCAAATAGATTGATTTTTGACTCCGAAAGTGTTAATCAACAATAAACGAAGCTCTACTCGAATGTGGGACCTACGTTCTTCACCTTTTATGTGACGAGGGGACCCAAAAAAAAAAATTTTTTTTAATGGTGGGGCAGCGGTGGGGGGACCAAGGAGTAAAATATTCAGATTGTGGAGGAAGAAGAAGCAGCGTCGTGAAGAAGAAGACTGTTGGGTTTTTAATAAGGGGTATAGCGCCAGGTATTGTGGCGCTATACCTGGGCGTGTCAGCTTTTGCAGTATAGTGCCACAATACCTGACGCTATATATTAACGGTACAGTTACCGTTAATGTATAGCGTCAGGTATTGTGGCACTATACATAAAAATATCTTATATTTTTTCTACCTATTTATGTACTTTGAGTCCAAAAGAACCACAATTGTTTTAAAGATGTTTTAAGTGTTTGGACCATGAAAAAGACTGAGGTCCACATGTGAGTGAGTCGTGTGTTTGATTGGGCCAACTTACCTATCCTAGGAGCTACGCCAAGAAAATGAAAAATACATTGGTGCAGTTTTGGTTCTTTAATTTTGCCTAAAATATTTAACAACCTCTGATTATTAGACTTAATATGAATTATATAAGATTTTAACAGAAGGTCACATTTTTGTCTCGAAGCAACTCACATTTGGATGTGCATTTTTTGCTTTTTTTGCTATTTCTGGAGTTTGGTGCAGCTTTTTGAGATGCAGTTTTCCTATTTTTGTGTTTGGTATTGCGATTTCTAGAATATGATTGGACTTCCCCGTTATTTTTTTGTTATTTATTTATTTATTTTACAATTTATGTTAAATCAAATCGTCTAAATCTATTAAATATTTAACAAACCAAAGTGTTCACTTTTGACAAATATAAAAGGACCAAAAATACTCAAAAGTATATTTAAGGGATCATTTTGAAGCTACCTCAAATATAAGGGACCAGCTAGGTATTTGGTGCACTATCTCCATTGACTTATCATTGGAGACAAGCACGCTCGTTCTTGTCACTGAGACCATTTTATTGTTCCATAATTTTTTGGGAGAATCTTCTCCATATTAAAATTTGAAAGAGTCAAATTTTATTGTTCCATAATTCTTTCCTCATGAGCAAGGAGCTCACCGGCAACATGACGTGTTGCTTTGTTTTGCGTTTGGACCTTTAAATTGTTTTTATAATTGTTAGGAGTTTGTCTTGATTCTTTACTATATTTGACTTTCCAATCTCTTGAAGGAAGAATAATATATTTATTTTAATTAATTTTACCTTTTACGACGAAAAAAAATATAATTCATTCATATTTGGCTAGTCCTTTTTCATGGAGGAAAAGATTTTGGGCTTCTATAAATTGAGGATCCTTCCTTCTCATTTAGTAGCATCCACAATATAGTCATAAGGGGTTTGACAGTCTTGTTTAGAGGAAATTTTTTGAAACAAGTATTATCCTACCACTTGTGTGTGCCTCTTTGTGAGGTTGTTCTCTCAATATCTTGTACTCTCTTTTATATAGTGGATTGCTCATCTTTGTTTATGGATGTAGGTCAATTGACCGAACCATATTAAATATTTGTGTCTCTTTTTGTATGTTTCTCTTTTGTTGTTGATTTATCGTCATTGAAAGTATGCGTTGTCAGTTTTTGCATGATATCTGATTATCTCGACATATCAGTGGTATCAGAGCGAGGTTTAAGACAGGTTCATCAATGCAGGTTTAGTTCTAGCCACAATATTTTTGACAGTAATCATGATTTTTGTCTAAGAAATTTGACCGAAGTACTGCTCACGTTGAAACAAATTTTGTAGTGGAGATTTGGAGAAGCGACATGTTGAATGTTATATGAAGGAGGTGGATCAAGTTGATTTTGTCTTAAAATTCAAACCAAGGGGGAGAATTGTTAGGTATTTGTCCTAAAAAAAAATTATCATATTTGATTTTCTTATCTCTTGAAAGAAGGGCAACATATTTACCATAATTAAATTTATCTTTTACGAAAAGAAAAACATAATTCTTCCATATTTGGCTAGTCCTTTTTCATGTAGGAAAAGGTTTTGAACTTCTATAAATTGAGGATCCTTCCTTCTCATTTAGTAGCATCTACAACGTAGTGATAAGGGGTTTGAGAGTCTTGTTTAAAGGGAAAATTTTGAGACAAGTATTATCCTGCGGCTTGTGTGTATTTCTTTGTGAGGTTACTAGCTCTCTCCATATTTGTACCTTTTATATAGTGAATTGCTCATATTTGATTTTTCTTTTGTTGTTTGATTTATTGTCATTGAAAGTATACATTGTTAGCTTCCGTATGACACCTGGTTATTTCGATCCCAACATTAATTATGTCTATTGAGTCAGTTAGCTAATTAATTTTTCACAGTTTTAAGAATTGAAAATACCAACATCACCAATACAGCACCTAATCTGTGCTTGGACTACACAACTTAAAAGTAGCTTGCGACCATCTTATTTTTCTTGAGTTATATAGTGTTTTACTAGGGATTAGATTAACTAACAAGACTATTTGCAAGGTTGCGCAAATTCAGTAGATTTTTCTTTTATTTTGCTATCCGTTTGATTTTGGGATTTCTGTATGAAATATGAATAGAGAGGGTCGTATTTTCCGTAATAGCTATGCCTGGCAATTTCATTTCTGGTTAACAACAAAAGAAAAAGAAAGCATACTATAAACTAATTATTCCAATTGACCTCATTTAATGAACCAATTTGGAACAATAATGATTCTTCACCTTGTTTTAACTCCTCGAACAAAGCGTTGTGTTTTTTTTTTTTTTGGTCAAATATCACTTTTAGCCCGCGCTAGAAACTACTTACATTCGGTTGCCAAAAAAATATATAAATTTGTTAACTTTTCTTATATAACATACAGAATGTATAAATATACAATAAGTATACAATTTTTTTGCTATTATTCTAAGAGCAACTATACAATGTCATTTTCCCCTTCTTTTTATTAAGTATTTTTTACATTCCTATGCCACATAGGAAACCTTATTACCCTCAATATTTAAGGTTTGACTTAATTACACTTAGTATACAAATTATCAATTCTATACCATAATTAATTAAGGGTATAATTAATTGTACGTTTTTTACTCCTTAATTAAAGGAATCTGTATATCCCAGTATCCCCACTCATCCCACGTTTCTCTCTCCTAACCCCTCAGCCCCACCCACGTTTTACCCATACCCACGTTCTTTTTACCATTTTCCATCTTCTGAAACCAAATTCTCCCTCTAAATTCAGAGAAAATTGAAGAAACCCTTCAACAAAGTTGGTTCCCCATTTTACTCCAGTTGAAGTTCATCAATGAAGACCAACAAAGCTTCGAAACAAAGTCCTAAAAAATCAGCAGTAGCTGATATACCCTCATTTGATTTGGGTGTGTTATCACCAAAATCACCCAAAAAGCAAGGCAAATCTCATGCAATTGCAGAGACTACTCATAGTTCCTCTCCCCGAAAAATCAGAGCCGAGATGAGAACCAAACAAATAACATGATGTAGATGCTGGAGAAACTTCTACCCCAGGCAAACAAGTCAAACGAAAAGGAAAACTACACATCAGTTTTAGGATGTATAAAGCAATATTGTTTTCATGATTATCTACAAAATTACTACATTTATACTACAATTAAACTACAATCTATGTTGAAAAAATGTTGACCACAAAATTTTTCTCTTCATCTACAAATTTTCTACAAAAATTCAACAAATATACTACAAATCAGTTTAAGTATGTATAAAGCAGTATTATTTGTAAGGGTATCTACATAATTACTACATTTATACTACAATTAAACTACAATCTGTGTTGAAAAAATGATGACTACAAAATTTTTCTCTTCATCTACAAATTTTCTACAAAAATTCTACAAATATACTACAAATCAATTTAAGTATGTATAAAGCAGTATTATTTATAAGGGTATCTACATAATTACTACATTTATACTACAATTAAACTACAATCTATGTGGGAAAAGATGTTGACTACAAAATTTTCTCTTCATCTACAATTTGTCGTTGCTGAGGTATTGTTCAATATTTTATCGCTTTTTTGATTTTTTGGATTAAGAAAAAAGACGACGAACAGAGTATCGGCAGAATTGATTTCTACAATTTGACTTAAATTTGTTGAATATTTTATCGCTTTTTTGATCGGTGGATTGAAGAAAAAGGTCGACGAACTGAGCTTTTGCATAACTGATTTCTACAATTTGATTCGAATTTGTTGACGATTTTGTCTTTTTTTGATTTGTGGCTTAAGGAAAAATATCGAAGAACAGAATTTTTACAGAAAAAAGTCTATGTAATTTAATTTTAAATTGAAGATAAAGGATTTCTGTTTCAAATTTGATCTGAAGATCGCTAAATCAATTAGAATATTCTGTTCCTGATCTTAGCGCGCCTAATTAGGAAAATTCAGCTACTAATAATTAGTATTTAATGAATGATATAATAATTATAAAAAAAGTATGAACATGACGGATAAATTAAAAACTATGCACACATTTGATAATAAAATTTCATATATGGTATAAGAAGGAAAAAATCCCTTTTATTAATTAATGTGAATTTTAACTTTTGTGTAACTCTTCCTAGCAAAGCGCTGTTTATTTGTGAACATTTACCCAATCTTTAACATTGCTTATGCCAAATTGACATACTTAACCTCTTCTTTCACCTTTTTATTGGAATGAGAAAGATTGAATGCCTTCCTCTTGTCTGTCCTTCCAGATAAAATGATCAGATAAGATTTCAAACATTTGACAAATTACATCATTGCAACATTGGAACATATTTGAGTTAGTTCTCAATGTTCACATCACCTCCGGTCCTGGTAAGAATATAATGATAACAGAAAAGTACCATAATAACTAAAGAATTAAAGGAATAGTGTGATAGGAAGGGTCGCCGTGTAGGAGAGCCAGAGGCATGATTCTGCAAAAGGAACCATCATGTTACCATCAAAAGTACATCAAAATTTTCTTTTAACCTTATTTACCTGCTGTACAGTATCAGCATGTTAAAGCATAAAGATTTCAAACAGAACTCTCACCAATTGTCATTATTATTAAAAGGATTGCCGGTATATTTTTCAACAATCCTAAAAGTGATTAACCAAACACCTTTTTTAGGAGAAGAAATAGCAACAGCAACAAGAACACTTCTTTGAAAACTAGCAAACGCTGCTTCATTTAGGCTCAGACACAACAGTACCAAATAGCATCCAAGGCCTAAAAGAGTCTTGACGCACAACAACGCAAACGCGTTCTGCACAGGGCAACAGAATGTTACTTGGAATGACATTTATGACACACACCAAATCCACCCTATGTTTCATCAGAAGACTGCAATGACATTAATTACGTGAGGAAAATCAGCAGAAGTTTTAGTTACATGAATTCAACAAAGAGGATCTATTTATAACAGAAGACAGACGACTTCTCCTCTTCAAGAGTTTGTGTGCTCAGCCATATTCATTTTGCCAAAGACCAGTCTCTACTGCTTTCCCTTCTCCATTTCTGATCGGCGAAATTCTGCACAGTAGGACCAAACGGTGGACACCCATGCGCTGCCCAAAACACACAAATACCTCCACCAATCAAGTAAAGAAAACTATCAGAAACCACAAGGGTAAAATCCTACCCAGTAAAAGATCTTAGTGCCATTTGACAAAATATTTTGCCTTCTGCAGCATTTACAGTCTTTCCACCACAGCAGTGTGATTTCTCGTACATCCACTCTCCATTTCCTAGCCTTGGCATTCTACTGAAAATGGACCACCACCAACTTCAAGGAGCTGTACAACTTATATTTAGTCTTTTCCTAGTCTGGAGTGGGAACATACACAGATCTATTTCCTTGAAACATGTTCTTCCACCCCCTTCCCTGCCAGTACGATGAGCTTTTGGACTTGCAATTCCAATCTACCTGCCTAGAACCCCACGAGAAAATTCTTAAACAAAGTTACATGCCTTTGCACTTCTATTTCAGCCCTCTGGCGGGAATTGTAGCCAGGCTCACATGTTCTTTCTGGTCAGAAACAAATCAGGGGGGGCAGGGGGTAAAAGTAAAAATAAAAAACAAATTAAAAAGAAATTGTGAATAAGCTTAGAAACTCAACCGGGGCCTTAACCATTAATAACCCTTTCTCCGTCCAAAATAAATATCCTTACAATGAGGAAGAGTCGACAAAGCGAAATTTCAAAGCCAACACGACTATTAATTTTGAACAAAAGAAATATGGAGGTCATGACTTCTACCAGTTACAAGGATTCAAAGGCCAAAAGCGTTTCCCACATGACTTTTACAAATTAACAGTTTAATGAATGGCAGTTGTGCAGTTTCGATTGCAAACTAGAATTACAGTTATAGTCCCTGCTGCTCTCTGTTTTAATGCACTACATAAACACAAAATAAAACTAATCAACACGGCAGAGATGTAAGACAAATCTAACACTAGTTCTTTCTTTCATTGATCAACAACAACAACAAACGCAGTGAAATCCCTCTGGGGAAGGTAAAGTGTACGCAGATCTTACCCCTACCTTGGGGAGGTAGAGAGGTTGTTTCCAAAAGACCCTCAGCTCAAGAACAGTGAAAATGAAGTAATAAACAGACAACATTCTTTCATTGATCAACTTCCAAAAATAACACTAGCAACAAACAAAAGATATTCCCGGTTTTGCCTCTAAAAGTACCAAGAGATGATAACAACAAAACCATTATCATCTTTCCACAAGACTAAAAAATTGAAAGAACAGAAAATCAATACAGCCTGAAACATATAGGCTCAAATTAAAAGCCCCCATCTAGAAAAGAATGCACAAGATATCATATAGAACATTTGTACATCTCTAGCAGATGAGGGCAGCAAAGTACCTTACTGGCTTGGGCAGACAGTACGAGTATCTGAAGTATGGAAAATAAATTTGAAATTCTATGTATGCCAGGTTGTAGATAAGCTCCTCAACCTGCTTTCCTTGATACTGCAGTGACATTTGCAGAATTCAATTCTACAGTAAAAATTGAAAATTCTCTAATATAAATACGAAAAGAAACCAAAAAAATATAGATTTGATTGTTTGGCAAGCAAGCCAAACGGGTGATGGGTATAAATGTTCCCAGAAGTGAGAACAGATTATACCATAATACAAAGTCAAAAAACAAAAATGAATGCAACCACCAACGCACACCTACATAGGTAATCAGTCTCAAGGAGAAACCAATGCATTGAGGAACAAGCTAACTTACAATTTAGATAGTGTCAGCAAAAATAACAAATCAACAGTTTCTTTTTGGGGAAGAAAATTAACGTTTCTTTTTGTACGTTAACTAATCAATAGTACTTAGCAAGATAGAGATCTTATTTTATCTTGTTTGGCAGAACTTATTAGATAGGAACAGGATAATACTTGCAGCCAGAGCAGAGTGGAATTTGCCTCTGCGATACGACCTAAAGACAACATAACTTTGGAATAAACTTCAAAAGACATAACTTAAACCAAAATCTTAAGATAACAATGTCATCCACAAGAGGTGATATCATGTGGGTGAAACTTCAAGTCCATGAGCAAATAAACACAATACTTTAACAAATCTTATTTATTTGGTAATAAATCCCACTCAGAGATGCTTCGGATACACCTTTGCCTTACTTTTCACTGGCATTCAGTCATGTCTACATATTATTAGTAACTTTTATTATCAATATTAATTTAGCAGTCAATAAATTCAGAGAGAGAAGTCAGTCCCTAAAACATGAAATGAGAATCATTCCTACAGAAGAAAACAATCACGCTGAGTGTTCATATTACTATCACCATAAAAGCTGGAAATTGAACTTCCAAAGTTAGATCTCTTAAACAATTTCGAAAACTTCAGCATGACCATCATCACATTTGAAACTGGACATCACGGCACAGAATCCTATAATCATTCAGTACTAAGGTTTATCATAAAAAATAAAATATCCCATGAGAGATATATTACTCCCTCCGTCCCAATTTATGTGGCGGTGTTTGACTCGGCACGGAATTTAAACAAGACCTAAAACTTGTGGTGTAAAACAAACCAGACATTTTTGTGGCTGTAAATCAATTCATTAAGGGCAAAGGAGGAATTCCAAAGGTAAATTGCTTTTAAATAGGGAAAGGTGACATTCTTTTTAGGACTGACAGGAAGAGTGCCACATAAATTGGGATGGAGGGAACATGCGTCATAATCATTTGTGGTCCAGCATTGATGTACTCGACCATGTAGAGGGAGAGTGCCAGAAGAAAGAATGTGAAGTAAACAATAGTGAAGAGTCAAGTTGCTAGCATGGGGAAAAGTGAAGCGTTTAATACTGATGGGAAAGCAGATATGTCATCCTTGATTACTATCCATGTATCTAGATACAATCATTACCTTCAAATGTGCAATAGTTTTCGTGAATTCTTCGTCAATGAAAAAGCTAAGAATTCCCCATCTGCTTTACACCATCATCTCTTGCAAACAGAATATGAAGATTAAAATCGACATACTATAAGTACGAAACAGATCCATATGTTTTGAGTAACAAAATCAATTTCAAGAAATTGTTTACACTGCCAATAGGAAATATGTTACATACACGAGTTTCAATCGAAACTGTTCCTTAATAGGTAAGCTCACTATGCCACCCCTGCCATGCGTGCAGTCTCAAGAGTTTGATAAGGCACCAGCACCCAGTAAGTCAACCTGCAACAGATCTGATAATGCACAGCCAAAAGAATTGTTTCTCGATCTAAATGTCAGATAAGCCTGCTAAAAAACAGCTGAACTGATCGTCTTGCAAACAATTTTAGCAACTTCCTTTCAATCATAGCTCTCACCTCAACCACATCAACCCCATGAGTATTAGAGAAAGCAAAACTCAAACAGTTACTGAGCACTATTCACTTATCTTAGCCAAACAATCCACCAGTTCCCAACACCCCTTGCTTCAGCTCCTTTCTTCGCTGCTCCTCAAGAGGATCTGGACTCTTCATTACTCTTCGCACACGCCTACAAACAAAACATTGAAAATCAAATAACTGTCCAAGGAGCTAAACAAACTCCCATCTAATAATTGGCATTGACAGAAGTTTTACCTATCTTGTGCATGCTGTGCAGGGAAAGTAGGCATGAATTCTTTAGACTTGGGGAGAGGAACCTCACGAAACCACTCATGGTTTAAAGCAGCATCGGCAGTTATTCTCTGCAATATGTCACACAAACAATAATCAAAAAGGATAAAGACAATGAAGTACAAAATTTTGAAGTTCCCAAATGTAATGGCCATCACCTTCTCAGGATCATAAGTTAGAAGCTTATTCAACAGGTCAAAGCCAGCATCAGATAGGACTGGTAGCCCAGTGAAGGATGTAGCGGGAAATTTTTTTCTTAACGAATTAAACCTGACACAAACCAATCAAATGGTTAGTAGACACATGAAAATATTTTTCCAGCAATAGATTGTCATCAAAGGAGGCCAGAAAGCCAAACCAGAATCACCCAAAGCTGGAAGCCTGGGAAAACAGTGGCAAAAATAAAAACATGAATCTCCAGCCAACAAGAACAGGGATAGAATATGCAAGAAGATGATACTTACTGGTACTTTACAAAGTTGACCTTCACCCCAGGAAGCTTAGAAAACCCTGGCCAAATTGTCTCATTTGGGGTTCCGAGAATTTTGAAAATCTGGTAAGAACAATCCAACAAATGCATTAAGCTGACTTGAAATCTCATGGTAAATGATATCCAACATCATGTAAAATTCTCCATAAGCTGCTAGAAAAGATACCTTGTCGATTTGATCAACTTCGGTTTTTCCATTGAAAAGCGCTTCTTTGGATAGCATTTCAGCCATGATACAACCCAGTGACCACATGTCAATTGCAGTAGAATATTGTTTGGCTCCCAAGAGAAGTTCTGGCGCCCTGTATGCATAAAAACTATTCAATCACTGGCTGAGAAAAGCCAGATGGGCGAGAACTCAATAGAAACCTTCATCTACATACAGACACACATCGACAAAAACATGAGTATCTACTTAAATATTTTCAAATTAATGAAGAACAAAAAATGAAGCTCACCTGTACCACAAAGTAACCACCAAATGAGTGTATGGTTTCAGGGGGCTCCCATATTGACGAGCTAAACCAAAGTCACAAATCTTCAACTCACCTCGGTTGTTTAGAAGCAAATTTGAAGTCTTCAGATCTCGGTGAAGGACCCAATTATCATGAAGATACTTGATACCCTGCAAAAGCTGGAGCATAAGACATTTGACTTCACTTTGGCTAAACGGTTGTTTCATTGTCTCCATTAATGCCTTCAGATCATGTTCCATGTACTCCATCACCATAAAAATGCTGTCAAGACTGCTTCCTACAACTACTTCTTTAACATCTACAATTGAGGGGTGATGAATAGAAAGAAGAATGTTTATCTCCCTTAGAGATGTCAAGGGAAATCCTTCTCGTTCCTTCTCCATCTTAACCTTCTTTAGTGCAACAATTTCTCCTGTCTTCTTATCTCTAGCTCTGTAAACAACACCATAGGTACCTTCATCTATCCTGTTAAGCCGCTCGAATTCATCGACACTTCTACACCCCTGCAGCATGTTTACGCTCCTTTGTGGAGGAAGTGCAGGCTCTGGTATACCACGAGAATCATGTTCATCTTCAGATTCTGTATCTGACTGGCTAACACTAGTACCATCATAATTACGGTCCTTATCCACAACCATTGAGTCATTCTTATCTAAATCATTGTCCTGGTAACTATCTCTGCTGGAAGACCTAATATGTTCATCTGAATCCGAGGACCTTGCTCTATTTCCTCCAGAGTTGTCTCTCTTGAGCTCCCCAAATTCTGGAGTTAGTGATTTCCTGTGTCCACCCATTTCAGCTGACTGTGAAACTGCTCGTTGCTTCTTCAATCGAGGCATATCATCATCTGAAATCAAACCTTCATCAGCTGGAGAGTCAGCGTCAGTTGCCCATCGAGACGCTCTTATAGTCGGCACGTATTCATCTTCTTCTACTATCCTGGCATCCTGCTCGGGCAATCGCTCTTCGTCAGGAGGTGGTGAACCTATGTCAACTGGGGATTCAGATGCATCAACATGTGAACCAAGTGCTGCATTTGGATTATGTTGGGACGGCCCCGTGCTCTGAATAATATCATTATTATTATTCAATGGCGAGACCTGCTCAACCCTTTCTAAGGGAAGGTTAGGCGACTGGACAGATGACTTCGGCAATGGAGGCGGAGGAGGTAGCTTAGCAGCTGCTGATGAATTTCTACTCTTCGACATTCTATTCGCTTCCTTTTCATCCCTATCCCAGATAATTGGAGAGAATTTTCGTTTCTTGCTCTGTACAGGTGACTGGTTCCCATTGGCCGCATTCTTGGTCTTCCGGTCCGAATCAATAGCCCCATCAGACCCACTCTCACTAGACAGTTCCCCAGGCTCTCGGTCAACAGCCCTGACACTAAACCCACTTCTCCCCGCTCCACCGTCACTACTACCAGAATCACTCCTGCTTGACGTGGACCTATAACTGCCATTTATGACCTCCCTTTCTTTTACATCCTTCTGTCTCAACCTACCCCTATCTCGACTACTCCTGTCGTGAACTCGATCCCTATCAAAATCCCGATCACCATTCCTAATTCGATCATAATCCCCCTTAGGATAACCAAGCTCCTTCCTTGAAACCTCGAACTCAGCCTCACGGCCCCTAAATTCATTATCCCTGTAGCCACCATGTCTTCCAGCAGCCATAAGAACGTCTATATATCAAAGAAAACCCTAATCCACCTATAAACCCTAACCCTAATTTCACAAACAAAGTCAACAAATCCTAGCTCGAAAAAAACGACTTAATTGAAAAAACAATAACAGTTTACAGATCTGGTAAAAACTAATCAAATATCTAAAAATCAAATTGAAATATTTTCCTTTTTTCCTAATTTCTTTTTTTTTTTTTTAAACTCTCTAGAAACGACAGATAGAGGGCGAAAAACCAGAAACCCTAGAAATTGACGACTAGAGTGTAAATTTACGGTCTTCTCCGGTATGTTATTGCTGAGATCGGAAAACTTACCGGTGGATCGAAGCAACCAGAGGTGGCGGCGACGAAGCTCTTACAGAGAGAGAAAAAGAGAGAATATGTGAGTTGTATTGCAAATTCGGAATATGAAAGCGAAGGGAAAGTCCCCAGACCGCGTAAAGTGGAGTTTTAGATTAGATTCGAGTATGTTAATTGCTCTTAGACCCCCTATGTTTATCAAATTGTTCATTTTGACCAATACATTTTCTTGCATGTCTCTTCAGCTCCCGGAAGTCGTTCTCACGAGTTTAAGCTAGCGTTTGGATATAGATTTGGTTGAAATTTGAAAAAATAATTTTTGAAGTAGTTTTGAAAAATAATTTTTGGAAGTTTAAATTATGTTTGGACATGCATTTTATTTGAAAAAAATTTAAAATTTTGTGAGTGGGAGAACAAGTTTCACCCAAAAATACCCTAAACTAGATTTGGGAACTTGAAAAATAATTTCAGAAATTTTTCAAAAATAGATCATTAATCTATGAACAAACAATGTTTTCAAAAAAGATTTGAAAAAAAGCGGCCAAAACCTATGGCCAAACGGGAGCTAAATTTCATTGGGTAAAAGTAAATTACGAGGCTAATAGATTTTATGTTTTACCAAATATAAGTGGATCAGACAAAAAGGAAAATTTTGCCTGGATTTATATTTATATTATAAAAAAGAAAGTTACTGTTTTGAATAGTTCATTTATTTATTTAAAAGAAGAGCCTTGATCAACATTGTCTTGAAAGAATCCTATTACGAACAGGTAAGTAAAATTCTCCTTGGAAAGAGACATACCTATAATTGGAATAAAAAAACTATTCATATTGGAATGGAATAATTTATTCCTAAGGGATCATTGGTAGGGTGTATAAGAATAGTACTGAATATAGTGTATTAGTAATGGGATTAGTTATGTGATGTATTTAAAATAACATGCATAGCATAATTTTTTAAAAAAAATATTTGTTTACAAACATACCCTCCACATTCTTTAGTTTTGTATACTTTCTTTGCAAAGTTTTGGTTATTCATTCTTAAAAACGAAAAATAAAAAATTAAAAAATTATTACGAGAAAGTACACGTTGTGTGTATTTATGTTAGATTTTAACCTATTTTTTACTTTCTTACCCGAAATAGTCATTATCGTATATAATATGCAATATTTCTTCACCAATTAGACTAAAATAAAATACCCATCTTACTGACATTTCTCAACTCTCAGCATACCCAATTATCTTCCCTTTCTCTAACGCCTCTTTTTTCCCTATCTCTAACCCACCCAGATTTAGATCTTCAAAAATCTACAAATCTAATTAAATTTCTCTTTACTTTTTTAACAAGCAACCATAGTAGCTTCATTTATCTAAGGTCCATCCAAGCAAGTAGAGATCCACATTTAGATGATACAAATAAAAATATTCATATCCTTTTCACAAACCAAGAAAAGAATAGATAAAGATAGAAGTTCAAAAAGCCTACATATTCTGGAATAAGGTCCTCAAGAGCCCATCGATAGTGGAAAAAAGGGACATCAATATATAAGAAGAAGAAAAAAATCATAGTTGCACTCACAAATACTGTCCAAGATGGTTGATTACCCTCTTACTTAAAGGTCTCAGCATTATGTGAGAGGAGTGAACTAGTAGCAGCAGCAAACTCAACTTTATGCTGTTGTTTGTGCTTATTGTTAGGTGTAGACGAGTGTTATAAGTGACGTGTCTAACGATAAGGTAAACTTTTAGATCTGAGATCTAAATTGGGAAGCACTTGTGGTTTTTTGGCATTTTTTCATCTTCTTTTTTTTATGTGGTAATTTTGGTGTTAAAATAGAGGTGTAGTGGTAGACATAAGATGTTTTCTAATCTGCATACTGTGTAACTGGTATTTATATATACTTACATAATATTGTATAATTATGTATAAGTGTGTATATTTGTATATAATGCGGTGTAATTATATTTATTTTTAGAGTATAAGGGTGTATATATGTTGCTAGTATATAATAAGCCTCCATAATAATTTGACACTTCCTTCTCTTTTTCTTCTTTTTCTTACTTTTCTGGTATATATTATTATGCATTCCATATACAAATTTATACATCATTATACATGTACTGTATATGTACAGTTAAAATTGAAATTGAGATTTTTGTGTTTTCTTCATTTGTTTATCGAACAATCTATTTATAAAGTCGATTTTCTTGTTGATTTCTTTGTCAAATCATGAACTTACAGCAAATTTTTTGAACTCTTCTTTTTTATTTTTGCTATTTAAAACTTGAGGAATAAGAGATTTTTGGATTTTCGAGTTGAATTGGATGGTATGTATTTTAAATCAAACGCCAGACATACTTGTATAAATGCTTGAACGAGGAGAGGGACATGGATATTGTGCTAGGTGATTTGGACCACTCCGAGAGTTGTCGCAATTTTGAGTATTATAGGCATATAAGAGTTGAGGAGGTCGAAGGGGTTATACGGAGGATGAGCAGGGGACGAGCAAACGAGCCATGTGAGATTCCAGTGAAATTTTAGAAGAACGCGGGCAATGCAGGCTTGGAATGTCTCATTGGTTTATTAAATGTCATTTTTAGGAAGAAGAAGATGCCTGAAGAAGATGATCCCTTTGTACAAGGGTGATTTCCAAAACTGTAACGACCATATGAACATCAAGCGGCTAAGACATACTATGAAAGTCTGGAAGAGGGTGGTGGAGTTGAGGGTGAGGATTAGTGTGTCTATTTTCGAGAACCAGTTCAAATTCATTCCAGGGCATTCAATTACACAAGTTATTCACCTTATTAGGAGACTGGTTGAGTAGTACGAGGAGAGGAAGAGGGACTTACATATGGTGTTCATCAACTTAGAAAAGGCTTATGACAAAGTCACGATGGAGGTCATATGGAGATATATAGAGGTCAAAGGTGTATCTTTTTAATGCATTACGACGATTATGGACATGTATGATGGAGCTAAGACCCAGGTGAGGCCATTGGGAGGAGATTCGGCATATTTTCCAGTTTTGATGGGCCTGCACCAAGCATCAGCACTTAGCCCGTTTGTATTTTCCCAAAGCTCCGAAGATTCTATGAGAAATTGATAACGTCGAAGTAAGCTCTAACTCGTTATATTCAGACGGGGGGGGGGGGGGGGGGGGTTGGTGCGTAGTGGTGCGATGGTTATTTCTAGGATGACGATTGTACGTGTCGTTGGCGAGTAT